>NW_028292580.1:7804949-7912449 GCF_029948245.1 Actinia tenebrosa | reverse complement strand
GACTTCTTCTAGTGAAAACGGTAAGTTTTTCGTTCGAACATAATGCCAGAGTCTGGTAACGCCTGGATGACATAGTGATTCATGAAGCTTGTAGAGGGAATCGTGAGTAGTCGTAGCACAGCTGGCTCGGGACAAGGTGTCTGGTGCCATATTCTCTTTACCGGGTCTGTAGACTATGTCAAAGCTGTAACAACTGAGCTCGATTCTCCAACGCATTATCTTGTCATTCTTGGTCTTCCCTTTCTGTCGTTGGTTAAACATGTAAGAAACTGATTGTTGGTCAGTTTTTAGAGCGAAGTGGCGACCGGTGAGAAAATGTCTCCAGTGTCTTACAGATTCAACGATAGCTTGAGCCTCCTTCTCGACAGCAGAGTGCTTTAGCTCACTTCCTTGCAAAGTACGCGAAAAGAAGGCCACTGGTCTCCCATTCTGGTTGAGAGTGGCTGCCAGTGCTACTTCCGAAGCATCTGTCTCAACTTCAAAGGGGATACTTTCATCTATGGCTGAAACAATGGCTTCTGCGATGATCTTCTTTATTCCTTGAAATGCCTCTTTGGCTTCCTGAGGCAATGGAAAGGATTTACAGCTTGTGATGGGCTTTATTCGATCAGAGAAATTTGGTACCCATTGTGAGTAATAGGAGAAAAGTCCAAGACATCTGTTGAGGGATCTTGAATTGTGTGGCAGAGGAAGCTCTTTCAAGGGCCGTAACCTTTCAGGATCAGGACTAATGGTACCTTCTTCAATGACGTAACCAAGTAAAGGAAGACGGCGCGTGGAGAAGACACTCTTGCTATCGTTGAACTTAAGATTGGCATTTCGTGCAGCATCCATGAAGGATTTCAAGTTGATGTCATGATCAGACTGATCCTTTCCACAGATAGTTATGTTATCCAGGTAGGGAAATACTCCTTTCAGATTATGGTCTTCGACTAGTCTCATCATTTCTCTTTGGAAGCATGCTACCCCGTTGGTTACTCCAAAAGGTAACCGGGTAAACTGATAGAGTCTGCCCTTAGCTTCAAAGGCAGTGTAAGGCTTGTCTTCGTTTTTCAACGGTATCTGGTGGTAGGCACTTTGCAGGTCAAGGGTACTGAAAACTCTAAACTGAGCGATTTCGTTGATAGTGTCACTGATTCTTGGCAATGGGAATGCATCAAGCTGTGTGAATCGGTTGATGGTCTGTGAGTAATCTATAGCCAGACGTTTCTTGTGGTTCTCGTCTTTAGTTACAACTACTTGGGCTCGCCACGGAGACTGACTGGGTTCAATGATGCCTTCCTTTTGCAATCGATCCACTTCTCCACTGATGAATGTGAGATCTTCTGCACTGTAGCGTCTGGATTTAGCAGCAACTGGATGACAATCTGATGTAAGGTTTGCAAAGGGTGAGGGCGGGTCGATGTTTAACGTAGTTAGGCCGCAGACAGATAGGGGTGGCTTTGTTCCACCATACTCAAACGTGACGTGGTCATGTTGAGACTGGAAGTCAAGTCCCAAAATGAGATCAGAGCATAGGCCGGGCATTATTGACAGGCGAAATTCCTCATAGCTGTGTCCTTGGTAGTTAAGGTTGACGGTGCAGAATCCCTCGGTTTTTGTACATAATGCTGATGCCGCCATGGACACTGTACTAGAAGAAGGATTAACAGGAATAGCAGCTGCTTCTACTAAACTTGGGTGAATATAGCTTTCGCTGCTACCACTATCAAAGAGCGCCTTCACATTCCATCCTGAATTGACTATGACAGTAGCAGATGAGGCCTTAAGAGCTTGCGGGGTCCCAACTGAGGCAAGTGATGGTGGCCAGAGGGCCGCAGAGACGTCACCAGGCTTTGACGGTTTCCCTCGACAGACTTGTGCAAAATGCCCCTTCTTCTGACATTTATGGCACACAGCATCACGAGCTGGGCATTTGGCACGGGGATGCTTAGTATTTCCACAGAAGAAACATTTGGGACCACCGGTCGTCAGTGTTGAAGCTAAGAGATTGGGGTCAGGTTGAGATGACGCTGGCGATGTGGTTTCAGGTGACACACCTACGGCTGCAGCATTGAATGGCTGAGAAACTGCGTAGCTTTCAGAACTTCGCATGGCAGAATCAAGAGCTCTAGCTTGATCGAACATTGTCTTTAGATCAAGAGTTTTATTCTCCAAAAGCCGCTGACGAATTTGATTTGATTGCAACCCAGTAATGAAGGCATCCCGGACGTTCTCTTCACAGTATTTAGCAGCCGTAACAGATTGGAAATTACATTCCTTGCTGAGCACCTTTAGAGCTTGTAAATACTGGTCCAGTGTCTCTCCAGGCTGTTGTCGTCGAGTTGCAAGAACGTGTCTCGCGTAAATTTCGTTAGTCGGTCTAACGTAAACATTTTGAAGCGATTGCATAGCGGATTCGTAGCTTGGATATCCTTCGATGTACTCAAAGACTGCAGGTGAAACGAAATTGGTTAACACTCCGAATTTATTGAGACCTTCATCGGGCAGCACTGAGAGAAAATTCTCGAAAGTTCGTTTCCAGTGTATCCACGCTTTGGATGCTCCAGTATCACTTGGATCGACGCCGAAACGTTCAGGACGTAAAACTTTATCCATTTTTGGTTACTTGAATAAATTGTAGTGAAGAATATACACGATTAAGCCGTGAAAGTAGGCTTTATTCAAGTAAACCATGTGCTTACACAAACATGGCCGTCGTTACAAAACGTGAGATTCCGCTGACCTAAGGCAGGCACTTACACAGGTAACCCAACAACTAGTAATTACTAAAGAGTGTTTTTGTTAATGTTTGGTACATTAATCACTATTATCAGTACAATGCCCATCCCCCCCAGAACTTACTCTTCACTCTTGGTCCAGGACTTGCCCGAAAGAGCCTAGGGTGTCAGGAATTCGGTTTGATTTTAGAATTCCAAACCTACTTTGAGGCATTCGAGTGCAGTTAAGGCCGAAGGGGTTTCCTCTAGAGCTGCCCTTTTTTAAATCCATGTTTGATTTCTTCATTTTTTACCCAGAATAGATGATTTTCTATCAGTAAATTTGCATGAATAAGCCAATTGGGCCATGCATGGCTGGCCAAAACAATAATTGGTTCCTTTATGTGGGTTGCAGCTTTTTAAGTATTCTTGTTTGGTTGTTGGTCTCCAAGCATTTGCATGCTATGCCATTTGATTGACGAAATATTGTACTCTTCAAAGGCATAGAATCAGATCAGCCAAGCCTAGTTCTGACGTCAACACTTCCCCACTGCCTCTGCAAAGCGTTCCACTCTCAGCGCCAAGCTTGGCTTAAGGCTTTGTTTTGTTTTTGATTTTTGTTTTTGTTTTCCCAGGCCCAACACTCAGTCAGTGCATGCGCACCTGAAAAAGTGACAAGATCATTAAGGTGAGAGACCCATTAGTGCTATATAGATGGCTGACATTTTGGCACCAAGGGTGGAGGGTGGGGGGGGGTGGGGGTGGGGGGGAGGGAAGGTAGGGCGGAGCTAGGGGTGTGCACAAGGCGCCAAAACAGGAATTGACCTTTCACTTGGAAAGCATTCTAGTGCGAAATCCTGACCACCTAACCAAGCTCATGTTAGGGGGGTGGGGGGTTACCTTTTCATAAAACAGGTTAGATATATATATGTGTATATATATATATGTGTGTATATGTGTATATATATATATGTGTGTATATATATATATATATGTGTGTGTATATATATATATGTGTGTATATATATATATATGTGTGTATATATATATATGTGTGTGTATATATATATATGTGTGTATATATATATATACACACATATATATAGTTTTGTCCATTCTATGTTGTAGTCTTTGTTGTTATCTTTAAGGTCCCAGATGTATTTAGAAAGTTCGGTGCTGTTAGCGTATTTTCTATTTCGCAGAGATAGTTTGTGCTGAGTGTATCGTTGTTGTTATGTTGTTATACATATATACATATATATATACATACATACATATATATATATATGTAGGAAAAAAATACATATGAAAATTATAATCTAAAAGGAAAAAAACTATATAGACACGCAAAAATGGCTAATAGAGAAATAGAGAAAAAAACAAGAAAGGCACAAAAAGAGCTAGATGGAAGTTTAAACAATATCAAAAATTTATAAATATTGATGAGATATTTGTCTATTGTCTAATGTAAGATTCTAAAATATTTGAAAATAATTTTTTTTCAGAAGAGGATTTTGTTTTTGATTTCTTTAAATCTTCAGCAAGAGAGTTCCAAACTGTAGCACCAGAGAATCTTACATTGAATTTCCCATAATTAGTTCTTGCCTGTGGAGTTGAGTAATTTAACTTGGATGCAAATCTAGTATTATAGTTGGGTCTTTGACTTACCAAAAGTATTAGTATGTAAAAGTACAATGCAAAATACATGCTATTAAAGGAAAAGTGGCATGGCAGGAAATTGAATACTTTATGAAAAATATAGAACATACAGTCACAATATCAGTGTACTAGAATTGACATGTACTAGCAAATTATACAAAATGAATACATTACCTTATTTAGATTGAGGTGTTCCACTAGATGAGTTCATTGATGAAGCTTAATTAAAACTCAGTGAATAATATTATAGATTTCAGAAAAGAATAAGTTTTTAAAAATTCCACCTTGTTCCTGTACTGTTCCCCATCCATTTAAGTATTAAAAATCAGATTGAAGCTATTAATCCAGATGGAACATAACTCACAAGTACTCTAAGAACACTGGTGGTCAAAAAAATATTATATAAAATATTACTGTAAGATATTCTCCATTCTCATTTGTCTAGGATTTAAAGTAGCAAATAAGTCTATTATTTCCTCAAGATCTAAGTCCATGTCTCTGTGGGAATGCATCAGTGCCAGTCCATTCATTCTGTCTTGGGCCATAGTATTTCTTAAGTAGTTCTTAAGATTACGGAGGGTTAAAATGGACCTTTCACAAGAAGCAGATGACATAGGGATAGTTATAAGGATTTGAAGTATGGTATGTATATTAGCATAAGCAACATTGTCAATGAGCTCGTGTCCCTTCTAAACTATCAGGGATTTCCTCTCCTAGATCATCTTTCCTCTTCCACATTCTGTCCCACAGAATAAGTTCTGCTTGTAAACTTGCATTATTAGGTATATCCTGCCTATAATGTTCACAAAAGGCTAATACATTATCCTTATAAACAATACCAGTGGCCAGCATAATTGATGGAATAACTGAAAGTGCTCTGTAGCAAACAAACACATCATCTTGAAATCTGTTGTTCAGTTGTTGGACTATATGGTCTAGAAAAACTACAGTTAAATTTGTCCTATAATATCCTTCAGGGTTTCGGGCTGCAGCATTGGCTCTATGAACCTGTCTCTGAGCTACTCTACGCATGGTTGGTTGAACTGAAACTTGACCTGCTAAAGTGACAGCTTCCTTGTAGAGTGCATTGTGCCTGGCATCAATGTCAGTTCTCATCTCTGTTAAGACTGACTTTAAAAGTGCACGTTCATCCTTTGCCTTGAGAAGATCCATTGCTTTCTTTTGTAATTTGACAGTGAGAGGTCGGGTTAAATCTAACATATGTCTAACAATAACAATAGCAACAATAGATGAAAAAGTTATTGCATTCAGTAAGGTCTGTGCATCATTTCTACTTGGTCGATTCCAGTCCCCAGTTCCAAGATCATTGTTGTTCATTGATATGTCTTCAAGCGTAGCAACAACAGGACGAAGAAGTTCTACAACTCTGTCCATTCCTTCTATTCTTTCGATCCATCTTGTTCGGCACACATTTATCAGAACAGTATGATTAGCTTGAGGCATTGTCTCTTTAACCTTCATGACCAAATACTGCTGTCTCTTTGGTGAATTGTTAAAAAAATCAGAAATTCTTTTAACAGTATCCATCATGTTTCTAACAAGTGGTTGTTGGCATGTGTCAGCAACACACAAATTCAGCCTGTGTTTCATACAGTGAACATAAATTGCTTTGTCAAATTCATTTCTTATCAATGTTGAAACTCCATTCAAGCGACCTGCCATATTGCCTGCCCCATCATAACACTGGTCTCTGCAGTCGTCCTTTGAACTGTGAATAAAATTAGCCGATGCCAGCGACGCTGGCATGAGAGTGATCACGTGATGTACAAACTGTATCTTCGCGCTCTTAGACTTGTAGCCGACGGCTTCGAAAATTGTTGAGTAAGAAAGCCCGAAATTTTGCCAATGGGAAAGCATTAAGTGAAGATATAAGAAGTAATATCATCGACTCTGTAGTGAGGCAAGGAGGAGATTACGTTTCTGGATTTTTTGCTGGAAATCTTTCTGAAATTGGAAGAAACTACAACGTTAGTGGCCAAACTGTAAAGAATGTTTGGGAGCGGTTTTGTCAAGATGGAGAAATTGGACCCCGCGATAAAAAGGGTTCGCAAAATCCTTCCTATTTGACTCCTACAGAATTAGAATTCATTGAATTTGTAAAGAGATCTTCACCATCTGTGCCATACAACAAAGTTCTCGATGCCGTTGGCCAATACTGCAATGTTCTCGGAAACACATCTCAGAGTGCCATCGGTCGAGCAGTGCGGAAAAGAATGCCTTCTGGTCCAATGTCATGGAAAAGAACATCATACCGCCCAACAAACAAGTTCTCGCAAGAAAACATTGACTATTGCCAAGACTTTTTAACTTATTTGTCTACCGTGGATCCTTACCGCATCAAGTGTTTTGATGAAGCAGGGTTCAAATTGCCGGACGTAGCAAATCCGCACTACGGACACTCGAATGTTGGGGTTCCGTGCATTGAAATAGAACGCTATATTGACTCACCAAACGTTACCCTGATGCTTCTTGCAGGCATGGAGGGAGTATTGTATGCCAACACGACAGAGGGAGCCACTACTACTTTGGACTTTCTTGACTTTTTTGGTGAAGCGTCAAACAGTTTTCTTGAGAATGGCGAACCTGTACTGCGATATGGTGATCACATACTCCTAGATAACCATGCGACTCATCATAACGCAGGAGGATATGCTTTAGGGCACCGGATGGACCAGCATGGCATTAAGATCGTTTATTTGCCTACTTATAGTCCAGAATTTAATCCTGTTGAACTAGCATTTAACAAGATGAAGAAAGCTGCTAAGCGCGAAGAGAATCGTTGCACCTTCCATCGAAACATTCATGTTGGAATCTACGAGTGTATCGATGGCATAACAGAATCGGATATGAGAGCATTTTACCGCAACACTGGATACATTTATGTTTGAAAGAAAGATGAATGAATTGTACTGAACTGCATGTTGTGTTCTCAGAATAGCTTGATAGTACATATATTTAGCATCCTAGTTTTCCCTCCCCAAGGCCCCAGACCCCCATGCCCTTAGGCCACTTCGCAGGCTATATTGTACATTTCATAGTTGTTATGACAGTCTGTGAAATTTTAGATTTAATGAGTGACTGGCCACAATCAGTAGTCATTGCATTTTACTCACAGTATGACCCAAAGTTTCATCTAACCTTTCAGTACAGCAAAACGTTGCAGACCAAATATGAAATAAAAGTATCAGTTTTACCAAATTACATTTGTATTGGAATGAGTCTTACTTTGGGTCCTGGAAAATCCTAGACACTATACACAATCAAGCCGACGGGCGCTGGATAGTCTGCGGTGACGTATTGGAATGGGATTTTTGCTGAAGGTAGATGTAAACAGCACTCGAAGGAATTTTTCAAATGATTTTTATTACAGTACCTCAACAAAAGCAAAAATATATTTGATACAAAGCGGCCTGGAAAATGTTTAGTAAGAGAATTTCAATCAATACGAATGATGACCACACAAGCTTAGTCTTGTATAAACGATGAATTTGAACTCAACTTATGGAAAGATTTCCGACTTGTAAAAATATTGTGAATATTACACCAGAGTTTATCGTTATAGTTTACTAAATCTTATCTTAGTCGAGAAAGTCAATTGCATCGGCTAATAATGACAGTCCTCCACTTCCTGATACTTTAGAATAACTGTGTTGTTGTTTCAACATGTTCGATGTTTGCTGGGCAGTCATTTAAGCTCTGCTTGATGGCTAAATTCAAAAGTAGTCATCATGTTCGCAACTTAATTGACTAGTACATGCTGAAGCCATTGATCCCGCGGCTGACTGCTCAGCTACTTGATAGGAATGGGATATATTCGCAGACGGACTCGTAATAGTACAGGACGGCTTTGAAGGCCATTGTACTCCTCTCTCCTCCCACAACCGCTTGTACGGGTTTCTCACCGTTGTAACTTTGGTTTGCCTTTGTTTCGCTGGCTCGTCTTCGGCATTTTCGCGAGACAGAGTTTCTATTTCCTTTGCATCTGGAATTTTTCCTTTGTCGTGTTTTTCCAATATTTTGGAGTCACGATTGATTGCCTTCCAGTTTTCGATCTGTTGTCCGGTATGTGTCGTGAATAGATATTTCTCAGGACAGGTTTTAATTAGCTCACCCCGCACTCTGTAGGAAAACCGTCCTTCAATTGACTTTGCTGCAGCAGCTTTTGCTTCTCTCTCTTCCACTAAGTTTGCAAGGGTTAATTCCTCTTCCTTAAGTTTCTTTTTCAGACTAGTGAGATCTCTTCTCTTCGGGATATTTGTGCAACAGATTGCAAAACCTTACTGAGGAACACTGTCCAAACTCACAGTTAAGTCTATTGTGTCCTTCCATGTGGCAATTTCCACAAACCGGGCCCTTGTTTCTTGTGCGCGAATCTGTTCCATAGCTTGCTTCCTTAAGCCTGGTTCACACGAGCAACGCAAGCGCAAACGCAAACGCAAACGCAAGAAAACTACGTGTGAACTACAGTAACGCAAACGCAAACGCAAGGAATGGAAAATTTTCCATTTTCTTGTGCTTGCGTTTGCGTTTGCGTTTGCGTTTTTAACGTGTGAACCGGAGAAAACGCAAACGCAAGCACAAACGCAAGACGTGGTTCACACGAGCAACGCAAACGCAAACGCAAGGAAAATACGTGTGAACTATAAATAATCACTACTGCGCATGCGTATCTTAATTTACTTGCATTTGCGTTGTACGTGTAAACATTGCTTGCGTTTGCGTTTGCGCTTGCGTTTGCGTTGCTCGCGTGAACCAGGCTTTAGCATTCACCAATTCACTAAGTTTTTAACTTTTTCTTTCTGACTTTCTACAGCTTTCTTCTTTTCTTCCAGGTATACGTCTAGAGGAGATTTGTAGTGAGAATCCTTTGATACCGTTTCAAAAAGAGAACGGCGCGCTGTCCCACTGCATGCGCTACTAGTGCGTGGAGTCATACAAGCATTCTTCATCAATACTGTCGGTGTACAGGATGAACTCACTCTTATTGAAAGCCTCCACAAATCTTCATTGTTAGGGACGGGACAAGGCATCTGTCAAGTCTTCATCACTGATCATACTAACGAAAGTTCCTTCGTCATCTTTATACTGAATCTTCTAGATATGTTCCAACATTATTTATAAGGCTGTAGCCAAATTCTTGAAACGTTGTGAATTCAAGACATTTTTTCTCAAATTTTACTGTTTTGCAACGCTCGAAATTCTCGCCGTAAAATAGTTTCACCTGGACAACCGCCATGATCGTTAGACTACCCAAACTATCACTGAAAGATCCGCGCGCCAAGATCCGTGAAGATAAGGTTTGTACATCACGTGATCACTCTTATGCCAGCGACGCGCCTGAAGCGTGGGAGCGTGACGTCGGCTAATTTTATTCACAGTTCAAAGGACGTCTGGTTTTAGTAGTAATTCTGCTACTGCGGCACTGCTGCCCAATAAATTCTTCTCTAATTATATTTCTTGAATCAAGAAATCTTATCACTAAAGAAAGATTTTCTTTGTTAGAAATGTCTGCGGCTTCATCTGTCATAACAGAGAAAAACTTAATGTCTCTGATTTCCTTTGACAAACTAGTTAAAATGTAAGAACCTACTGTTTCTATCATCTGATTCTTGATGGTTTTAAAAATGTAAGTTGCATTTCTGGGTGCAGTTTCCAGGTGATTCTGCAGTATTTGGTCACCACTCTGCACTCGAAATTCTAGCAGAGCCTGAAAGTTTCCTGATAGACTAGCATTTGTTGGGTCATCATCGCGTTGACCCCACGGAGAGCTATGTTGTTTCGCCCACAGAAAATTATCGTTTCAAACAAAGACTTAAGCACCGTCCTATTTCTATCGATTTGCTGTTGAATAATATTATTCAACTGCTGATCTACTGGGGCCCCTTGCTGCCTCATTGTTTTCAAAAAGTTATCCAAGGCAAATACAGCAAAATTGTGCATCTCACATTTACCGCTGGCGTGTTTTGTAAGTCTGGAAGCCGCTGAAGTCCAACATGTGAGTGGGGACTTCAGCAACTTGTCTAATTTATGAGCATTTCTACCAGATTCAACTCCAAACAAAACACAGGGAAAACAAAATGCTCCATCGAGATATTTATAGTATGCAAGCAAGGGATATCTTCTAAGCCATTCAAAGACAAACTTACGAGGCTTTCTATTTTCTATTGACAGTGTGAAATCAAAAATCGCACCTGGTTTCCACACATTCTCAATGAACCCCAGCTTATCTTGTGGTGATGAAGAGCCAATTTCTTTAAAGTACAAGCCAATGTCGAAAGGAGAACAGTCCTCCCTCCTGCAAATCGGGTCGCCACGCATTGTAGAATATTCCTTCGTTCAAACTACAGCAAGTCTATGACTCTAATCATAAGAAAGAAAGAGACCCAACTGGGGTAGGCCTAGCTTTTTATAGTTTTGCTGGTAGTTTATGAGGTAGTTTGCACAGTAGATAGCCAATCAAAAAAGGGTTTGAGTGGTTTCCAAAACAATCAATGTGTTTCCAGGCAATCAGAGAAGTCTTTGAGTAGTTTATGATCATCACACCGGCCTAGCTCTACAACTGCGCACGTTCACTCCCTATTTGACAAAGGCTGTTTTCCGATCGTTTGCCGATAGCATTCCGATGCGTACCGACGGAGATATCCGAAACCCGAACTTTTTTGCGGGAATCGGTAAGAAATCGGCAGAAATGACGAGATTACTCATTTTTGTTTGAATTTTCTTTAACAATTAACTGAAAAACAACCAAGTGAGTTGTTTCTAGTAGTTTCTAGAATAATGTAATACACATATTTTGTCATTGTTTAGAAAGAAATGTGTAGCTTTGAAAAAAATTGAGTAGTTTACGGAAATTACGTAAACTACCCTGGATCCACCCTTGAGACTGCTTGCAAAGCTACCACTAGTCCTTAACAAAAAGGCGCCCCTTTCCCCACCCCCAAAGTATTTTTTAGGGTGGGTAGCCGCTGTCCGCTATGACTCGGTTTTATTTTGCCTTAATTTCATTTCATGCTCATGTAAAATTTCATTACTACCTTGCTCACCAGCTATGAACTTGTGTCCTTTTTAAGATGTTTGACAAGCATAACTATTCTTTTTGGTATGGGGTTTCCCTGCCCACGGGTGATTTATGTAACAAGGAATGATGGTGTTCATGGTTCAAGTGTCAACATCCAAATGGGTCCCGGTTTAGGATCTCCATTTGGGTGTAAGGTTTCTCTGTAAGGTCTTACGGTCATTCTTGCTATGAGGGTGCTTGACAATAACAACCCACATGGAAAGCGTATGTCAAGCAAAGAACAATTAATCAGAATCGTTTTGACATACAATAAATTAAATAAACTTAACAATACATCGCGACAAGAATACAATTTCAATTTAATTGTTAAAAGATATTTCTTATACGCTTTACAATTATTTAAAATATATAACATATAAATACACGTAATTATAAAAGTGATAGAGGAATTTTAAAAGAACTTCAATCAAAACTTAATTATATGATTAATGAATCTTGGGGAAATTTACAAACCTTTCATTTTTGTAACATTTTGAAGTATATCTATTTCTCCTCTCTACCATTCTGTGGTAATAGAATAGAAAACTCTTTTTGGGCATTGCGCATGATTTTTTTTAAAATCTAGAAGCCCACGTAAATACTTGTTCCGCAACTGGTGTATTCAAACGCGGATATACTTCTTTAAGGTCATCACAGGAATAATTCTTCCTACGTGTTGGGTCTTTATGATTTCTTAAATGAAGCCTGTCAATTACCTTCCTAACCTTTAGCCACATATTGTTGTAGGGTGCATCTAAAGGCAGGGGTATTTTTGCTACTCGCATCTTAGTTAGGTTACACATATTGTCATTTGAAACATTTACATCTTCCCATTGAAATTCGGGTACTTTTTTAAGTCCTTCAGAGCTAAAACGAAAAAAAAAAAAAAAAAAAAAAAAAAGAACGAGATATAATGCTTTCACTGTAAACGGTGTGTTATGGTATGCAAGTTTTTACGTTTCAGTTCCAGTACTATATAATATATGTCATCTCAGCTGCTTGCGTGCTACGGCATCGATCACAGCTTCAATTTGCTTATGTTCAGTTACATTACTTACATATAGACCAGGTTCCAAATATCTATTTATTTATTAGTTTCGCCATATATTAAACTGGAAATATAACTGGAAAAAATACTGTGGTATGTATGACAGGGTGACCGCAACAGCGTTAAGCCAATTACTGGGGGCCCAAATAATGTCTTAAATGAAACTTAGTGCATAAAGATAATTTAAGTAGATATATTGACACATTTGAATCAAATAACTAACATATCGATATGCCCTACACCATGAACAAAATGGAGTAAACGACTGGACCATTTTCTTAAAGTTTTTGACGATTCGCCAGTGCCCTTGTTATAATTTATTGCGGATGGTGTATCATTGACGCATTCAACAAGAAGGCAATGATGCATTTGTAGAAACTCATATGTTCCTGTGGGATTTATATAATGGAAATGATACAAGAAATGAATCTAACAGGATGATATTAAACAGGACTTCAGGATGCAGTATGAATGAGCGAATGCAAGAGTGAACCCTGAAATGTAATACCTTGTGCCTCATCAACAGAAGAGGTTACATTGTCACCACCGCTTGAGCCTGCAGCTGCTGTGTTAACTGTTTCTGCATGAGCAGCATTTATCTCTGACGCATAATCTGAATCACAAAAATAAACAAAATATTATACCGGGTTTCGATGGATAGTACTAGTAGTGCTGTTTCAGTGTAACTGTATAGTCGCAGAACGTTATATAAAATCATTCTTTACCAGCAATATCGTTTCTATTTGATTTGGGAACTTTGCAGTAATCATACATAAATTCCCTAAGCCCAGTTGGAATATTTTTACTGATTGCCACCTTGCAATGTTCTTCACAGAAAGCAGATTTCTGACTAGCCGGTTCACTTACAAACACATCGGGGTAGTTTACAAGAGGCAAACCATTTACAGTTGTCTTTACTGGATACATGCAGTGGGGATGACGTAACTTCCATATGCCATCAAGGGATACAAAGTTCTCACACCCTGCAATTTAATTACCAAATGCCTTATATCTTATCAAAAAAACAATAACCATAATAAATAATTTTATTCTCTAATTCTTTGATGATATTACATTGTCCATGGATAACAATAAAGAGTATTTATGAATCAAGCACACAATACATGTACAAATAGGGCATTTTATCACTACTACCACTATTGTTTTCCCTTTAGAATAAACCAACAGGTACAAATGAACGGAAAAAAAAAAAAAAAACGTATGAAGGATTCTGAAAGAAGTTAATGATGAAGTCGGTCCTATCCAGAAGACGTTAAACATATAGACATGCAATAATCACACCTCTCTCTTCTACAATTTTTTACATAAGAAAGGAAATCTTCCTTTGACTTTTCGGAACCTTCTTTAAAAATCCAACCAATTTTTCTTCCCCTCATTTCGGCTTCCATTTCATTCTTAAAGAATGCGCTAGAGACAATCCGTCTATACAGACGATGGCCTTTAAAAAAGAAAAGAAAAGAAAAAAAATTGGGTAACAGGACTGGTTGATTTTTTTTGTTGATACGTTTTGGGCTTACATGCACACCTATATATTTGTAGTACTCACAATCATCCTTGGTGGAGAAATGACTTGGCAATCGAGGGTGATGAATGCGTGAAACAAGTTCGTTGTAGCTTTCCGTAAATCCAACAACAGAAGTCCATGCATGGTTTCTGCAAGCAAATCAAAAGAAATAAATTATACGTAGCGTCCATATTAATAGCTAGAAAATACCCTCTAGTCTACTTTTACAGTAGGTTATACTTCTGCTAGAGATACCTGGAAGTTACAGAGGAATCTGTCAATAAAAGCCTCGTCTGTGGCTTCTACATACGGTCTGGGCTCTTTATAAAATCGAAATCCTGATGCTTTGTTACCGTACATTGCATAACCATAGTTTACATCACAATTTGTGCAACGTAAACACTGTTTCAGAGTCGAAACAGCATATGTGGGTAAAAATACAGTCACCTTACATGGCTTATTGTGGCTCGTGAGAGTCTTACCACAGCTCAAATATTCACCAACAGGAGGAAGCAACACCTTTAACTCGTCTTCTGGTATTGCATTAACTAATGGGCACGCATATGTCGATAGGTCTGAAAAAAGTTCCATGTCGTTCTCAGACACAATACCGTCAAGTTGCAAGTTTTCTTTAAGAAGAAATTTTCTGTCAGAAGAATTAAACGTCGTAGGTATTTTTCTTATAGCGTTAGCCAAAATGTCACGGTCTCCGATCTTGGCTTGAATAATAACTCTTAAGTCGTTCTTGGTGAAATTTCTTTTCAAACTACCCAGTTCAAGAGAACGTAATTGTTCGATCGCCCCACATACGCTTTCCCTCTTCCTCTTTCTTTCTTGAACATTTTTGAAAAAATTATCTTCAAACGCTGCCATTGCTGCATATAACGACGTTTGTGCAAAGGGTGTCCTCTTTTATAGGTATCAATTAAGTGATCACAGAGGATGTTGATAGCGTGCACAATTGCGTGACATTATTGCTCATTCATATCAGTACAAATCGCCTGCCTTCTTACTATCGCTATTTTAACATAAACGTTTAAATAAAATTGACAAGCGACTGGCACCAGCTCATTAGCGCTAGGTGAACAAAAACGAATCAAAAAAATTATCACTCGAACGATATTACGCATTCATTCTTTCATACTTCCATAGCTTCTGTATCTGGCCTTAAGTGTTGTACTTTTTCTCTAAACATTTATATTTTTGTCATGCTCAAAGCATTGAAGGCAATATTAATATTTTGGTAGGGACTTGATTTAGAAGCATTTCTTTGAAACGCTATGCTAGCGTGATTCGCATAGCAACAAGGGTGTATGACATATTGTTTTCAGATAACTGTGCGGTTGAACAAACAAAGCTAGGCCTACGAAACAGCAGCGGCAAAACGCGACGACCAAGTAGCTTTATTAGCTTGGTTACACTGCATGAAATATCAGATTCACAATAGGATTAATATGATGTAAATATTAAGCAAATACCATATTTGCTTGTATTTGCCCATATTTGCGACAGTGCAAATACGATGTTCACTTTATATTTGCTACAGGTTGTGAAGATGGTGAATACCACATTTGCTACACATTTCCCTTAGGGAGAAAATGTGAGGGAAATAATATATTAGCACTATATTTAACATCCATAGAAATATGCAGCAAATGTCATATTCACTTCAGATTTGATGAGCCTCATAATGCAGCAAATGTCATATTCACTTCAGATTTGATGAGTCTCATAATGCAGCAAATGTCATATTCACTTCAGATTTGATGAGCCTAATAATGCAGCAAATGTCATATTCACTTCAGATTTGATGAGCCTCATAATGCAGCAAATGTCATATTCACTTCAGATTTGATGAGCCTCATAATGCAGCAAATGTCATATTCACTTCAGATTTGATGAGCCTAATAATGCAGCAAATGTCATATTCACTTCAGATTTGATGAGCCTAATAATGCAGCAAATGTCATATTCACTCTAGATTTGATGAGCCTTATAATGCAGCAAATTTCATATTCACTTTAGATTTGATGAGCCTCATAATGCAGCAAATTTCATATTAACCTTTGATTTGATGAGCCATGTATTGCAGCAAAAATCATATTTTTTCAAATTTGAAATGATAACATTGATAACTGATAAGGATTGAAAAAAATTTATTTAAACTTCTATGATAAAATGTTTCAGCACTCAATGAAATTCCATGTTAAACTAACTGTATTATCATAACTAAGTTTAAACTTTCGTTCATTACATAAATCCAGTTTCAGAATTCTTCTAAAATCATAAAATATTTATTATATTTATAAATATTTATATAGTATTTTATTTTTCACAGCGCCTAGAGCAGAACTGTATAAGCGCTTTATAAATTGTAAAAAATATTATTATTATAATAAAAATACCTACATTGGAACCAGCCCATTTTTTAAACCTCAAAAATTTGAAATGCCTTAAAAATTTAAATTTTAGAAAAAAAATACTATTAAAATATCAGGTACTCATTTACTGAGTGGGATAACCAGAGAGGAAAATATTTGGCTTGAGGCCAAGTCAGGTAAATGACAGATATAAATATTTTCCTTCTCTGGCCATCGTAATTTGTCATACATTAAGTATGAACTCTAGTATATATAATATAGAAACCCACATCTGAACAGGGCTGTACAGGTCATATCATATGATATAATCACTTTTGTTAATTTTTTCTTTAAAAATGTTTAAAAAATCACTCCACATTTTCATTGTTTAAGACCCAAGCTGGGGCATTTTCTGGGGCTTTTCTGGAGGAGGTTGGGCCTTTCTTCCTTTGCATCAACATAGATTTCCCCTTTGGGGTTCTTTTCTTTGCAATTCTCCTATCCATTTTATGAAAAATATTAGAGAGCTCTGTGCTTCTCCAGTTTAATTTTTTAACTATGAGCACTTTAGATTTGGAGTGCTCATGTGGCTCATCATCTTCACTGCCAGAAGAATTTTCTACATCAGATGGATCTGACATTGATTCTTCTGATGACATATAGTCATTTGATAAAACAACTCTTATTCTGTTCTTTTCTTCCTCTGGTATGGACGTGGAAGAATTCAAAGCCTTTTGCCGTTGCAGCCGTTTCTGAAAGGTAAAAGACATTTTTTCTTCATTAAAAGAGATCAACTGAGGGAGATGGGATGGGGAACACATGTGAACTAACATATCAGGGTTCCTGATCATCCAGTAAAATGAAATTTCCTGACTTTTCTCTGACCAAACACCATTTTTCAATGACCACAGTGGACACTTATTTTATGAAAAATAATATACCGTAATTAATATCTTCTTATGGTAGCTAGACCAAAGGAAGCCCAACTAAAAATTCTCAATTTAAAATGATTTCATGAAATTCCTGACTTTTCACTGACTTTGGGTAAAATGCAAAAATTCACTTATCAGAGTCAAATTTACCTGACTTTGAACAATTTTTTTTTGGATTTCACTGACTTTTCCCTGACAGTGGAAACCCTGCATATCTAGTTATATAGACTGAAGACATTACACCCATAAAAAAAATAGTGTCATAGTCAAATAGACACAAAAGAAAATGATTAGTGTCCACTAAGGGCAGGCAGTCTGATATCTTTTGCAAAGGTTTAATGGATTCACTCTAAATCAGGGACAATATATATAAAACCTTGAATTTGCAATTATCCAGGATAAAACTCCATGAAAAATGTGTCAAGCATGAACTAAGCAGATACACTTACTGTGTTGAGTCTGCTTCGTGTTCTTTGGGCCTTTAAATATTGCTGTGAAAGCTTCTTTTTCTCCATTCCGTACCTCCGTTTTTTTGTTTTAAAATGTGTCCTTATTGCAGCTGAAATCCAAAAGGAATCATTGGAGATTACTCAATCCCTGAAAGGTGCTCTTTCTGTGGGGTTTGCTTGAACAGCACTGGTTTTGAAGGAGGTATCTAAAGAAACCAGTGAAAACCTCTTGTGGCAAGGGAGTTATAAGTAATCTAAATTTAAATTACATGCTTGAGACAGTTCTGTAGCAGCACATGCTAGTCAGAAAATGCAACACCAGCCTCCCCCCCCCCCCCCCAATGAAATCAAACAAACCTCGTAACTGTGCTGATGGATAGTTTTTCTCTGTGCTTTGAACACCTCTTGAAATGGCATCATTCACAGATGCATTTTCTTTGGAGTCAAAGCTGAAAGATACAATTATATAAGAGAATTTATAAAACCCAGTTACTAAGAGTCCACTTTCAATAATAACAAAATCAATGGGGATTTTGCACACCTTGCGTGACATTTCAAATATTGCTTCTCTGGTCATCAAAATATCATAGCTGGAAAGAGCATCCGAAAATTAGTAAATTTTGAAAATTTGAAGGAAATCCAATTTATTAACATGCATACAATAAAGGAAAACCATTGAAGGACATTTGTGGTGATACATTTTTCAAGAATAATTTCAACTAGCTGTTTTCAGCTTGCAACTCAAGTTTCATAATCTCAAATACATAATCTACGTCATGTAGCTTGGTACTAGAAGGCGGGAAATAAAACAAACAGACCCTCTTTGTATAAGCCAGCGATACCACATGGCTAATTGAGAAGCGAAAACTTAACTTTGAGGTTATATATCATTAACTTACCGTCAGTTTTAGAGGCAAACGCTGTTTTTTAGCCTTTTCCTGTTCGTTGCAATTGTTTGCTAAGTTGTTCGATAGCAATCTTAGAACACGTTCATTAAATGCCCGTTGGTCCGTGATGAAGGAATCCATGGCCATTGCATTCGTAGCGCTGGTGCTCCTGGATTCCTCCATGTCTTGTTCTTCATTCCGCTCTCTTTCCTCTTCCTGGTTCTCTACAACTTGCCCACTTCTGTTCGGCGTTTCTATTGGAATCGGGGAAGAACTATTCGAGCTACTGGGACTGGTCTGGTTAGAAGGCGGTGTGATTCCAATCGGTACCGGTAGCCTTCTACGAACCGACTGCGGTGTTTCTTGGTTCACACCCCCTGTAGTAGCATTTTCTCGTGCTACTGAAGCATCTCTGATTCTTCGTTGAGATTTATTCAATCCTCGAGCCATAATTTTTCTTTGATGTAGAGTTGCATACACACCAACTGTAACAGCATCCAAAGAGAATTCTATGTGAGCCTACTTTTTAAAATCGCCTCTGTTTACTTTTTATCACATGATTACACCTTATAAGGATTGCCCATCCTCAGTAAGGCCTGGGACGAGCTCAAAGGTCGACATTCCAATGTAGGCAAAATGTAGGCTCTGCTTAGTATTAAATTTTGAAGCGTAAATAATTCTTATTATGAACAGAAAGCGACGATTTTGCTGTCATTGTAATGAATATGTGACTCAAAGAACATATAGGTTACATCTTTCATTATATTACGACGAAAAGAATGAAGAATGGCGTAGCCAAGGGCATCAAAGTTCTTCGGACGACGACTCCAGCACTTGTTATGACGTTGGTGAATTTCAAAGGTGTGATGATGTTCCACCCGGTGTTCCAGATGTTCAAGACCCTAATCAAGAAAGCAATAAAGGTTTGTTTTTCGAATAAGTTTATATCGAGTGGCTAGCAACCGAAAACCATGTAAACCATGCTTCACCTTAAAATCGTTGTAAACAATTAAATATATTTTTATTTACTTATCTTTATTTATGATTATTATTATTATTGTTATTATTATTATTTCCTCTGTATATACATTAATTTATAGGTTTTTACATATCTCCCTGTTTATTTTTATTTGCCCAAGTCTTGCAGTGATGGGTACCCCCCTTGCAGGACCCCCCATATGTAGATGTAGAAACAATAATCACCCAGAAAAGCCATAAACTAACACACGAAACACGCTACGTGGGCCGAGGGACCTGCAATATGCACTTGTGTGTGGTGTAATCTTTGTTTGTTTTGACTGTGTCTATGTCTACTATCTCGCCATTTAAAAAATGGTTCTTTGCTGTTGCTGTCTGAGGATACGTTGACTTCTCATTCAGCTTTGCGTGCTGTGGTCTTGCTTAGACTGCAAGCTATAGCCCAATGTCCTTTCTTGGAATATTTTGAATCCTTGTGGTGGGGGGAGGGGGTGGGGGAGTGAGGGCGATTATTTGAGTAAGGGCTGTACATAATAAAATGTTTGATAAATCTTCCATTTGGTCTACCAAATAAAATTAATTGAAATTCAGCAATATTTTTTCTATAGGAGTAGTTATCAATGGGGAGTGGGGGCGATTATTTGAGTAAGGGCTGTACATAATAAAATGTTTGATAAATCTTCCATTTGGTCTACCAAATAAAATTAATTGAAATTCAGCAATATTTTTTCTATAGGAGCAGTTATCAATGAGCTTGAAGATGAAGACAAAAGTCTAACAGGATGTATTTTTGAAAAAGATCATAGTGAAGATTGGATGTACATGGAAAGACCTGATTTTGACCTACAACCTGAGTTATGGAACTTGAATGAGCAAGATATGAATCAAGACTTTACAGAGGAGTCAAGTGTCAGATCTCCCACCTTTTATCATGATGTCAGAGAGGGAAGTTCAATGCAGATCATCAAATGGATGATGATATTCTTATGCATCTGGTCATCATACTGCTGTATTTCAGATAATGCCCTGGATCTTCTGATTAGCTTCATAAGTGTTGTTCTAAAGTCCATTGGTTCACTTTTCCCAGCAGCGGCTGGTTTGGCTTGCCTTTTCCCAAAATCACTGAATTTACTAAGAAGTAGCCTTGGTTTAAACAATGATCAATTTGTAAAGTATGTTGTTTGTACAAAATGTGAAACTCTTTACAAATTTGAGGAATGTTATAAAGAAAGACTTGGAAGAACTGAAATAACGAAATGTTCATTTCAACGTCAAGAAAAT
The DNA here is from genome assembly GCF_029948245.1 of Actinia tenebrosa. Classification (NCBI taxonomy): domain Eukaryota; kingdom Metazoa; phylum Cnidaria; class Anthozoa; order Actiniaria; family Actiniidae; genus Actinia; species Actinia tenebrosa. The sequence goes on along the minus strand of NW_028292580.1, from coordinate 7,891,553 downwards.
CATAGACAGTTGTTTCGCCGAACTCCCTGTGGTCAACCTCTCTTAAAAGAAGTGATTCTAACAAATGGTAAAAAAAGATTTTATCCATTCAAAGTGTTTTGCTACAATAGTGTCATTGAAAACTTGAAAAGGTTAATTGACAGGACAAATTTTTTAGCTAACTGTGAGCTTTGGCGAAACAGAAATGTACCTCAAGGATTTTTGGCTGACATTTTTGATGGTCAAATCTGGAAAGACTTTATGTACGTTGTTGGAGAACCATTTTTGGCAGCACCAAATAACTTTGCCTTTATGTTAAATGTTGATTGGTTTCAGCCATTTAAACATTCTATCTATAGTGTTGGAGCTATTTACATGGTTTTTATGAATTTACCGAGAGAAATAAGATTTAAACCTGAAAATGTAATGCTGGTGGGTGTCATACCTGGTCCACATGAACCAAGATTGACAATAAACACTTATCTCAAGCCACTTGTGGAAGAACTTAATATATTGTGGAAAGGCATACAATATAAACCCTCAGGAAGTGATAGTTCACACACATTCCGAGCTGCATTGTTATGTGTAGGTTGTGATGTACCTGCTGCTAGAAAAGTATGTGGATTCACAGGTCATGCATCAAATAATGGTTGCTCAAAGTGCAAGAAATTTTTTAGTGGTAATGTATCTGAGAGAATTAACTTTTCAGGCTTTGATCCTTGCCCACTTCGAACCAATGAGGAACATCGACAATAGGCAGAGGAGATTCTTAATCAAATATCATTAACTGACAGGGCTTCAAAGGAACAGCAGTATGGCACTAGATTTACAGAACTAATGATGTTACCATATTTCGATTGTGTAAGGTTTCACATCATTGATCCTATGCACAATCTCTTTACTGGAACAGCCAAACACATTATGAAAAATATTTGGTTGGATAACTCTTCTCCACTGATTGAACGAAAAACACTAGAAGAAATACAGAAGAAAATTGACAAAGTGACAGTCCCTTCTACTGTTGGCAGATTACCCAAGAAAATTCTCAACAGCTATGGTGGTTTTACAGCAGATCAATGGAAAGCATGGACAATCATTTACTCCATCTTTGCTCTTTGGAATGTTTGGCCTGAGGATGATTTAGAAGTGTGGCGGCATTTTGTTTTAGCTTGTAGCATTTTGTGTACTCCTGTCATAACTGAAACCAAAGCAAAATTGGGACACCTCTACCTCATGAATTTTTGCACAGAATATGAAAAGTTGTATGGTAAGGACAAGGTAACTCCTAATATGCATTTACATACACATATACTTCAGTGCATATTAGACTATGGTCCAGTATATTCATTTTGGCTTTTTAGTTTTGAAAGATATAATGGTATTCTTGGAGAATTTTCGACCAATCAGCGATCCGTTGAAATCCAGATAATGAGGAAGTTTTTATCTGAACAATTTGTGAAAGCCATACCACTACCAACATTATACAGTGATCTCTTCAAACCAATTATGAGTAAAATGAATCCCATTAATACAGGAACTCTCTATTCAGCAACATGTGGTAACTCCTCAAGTTTGATCATTGAGGAAAGTCTTCTTTCACTTGGCCCAGTAAGGAAGGGATTATCTTGGACAATTGTGCAACAGAAACAACATATCACTTGTAGCGCTCGAAGACAGTGCGGGGCGTTGTGATCTTGCGCCGAGTGTCAACCGTATGAGATTCGTAAACGAAACAGGCTCCAACTCCACTATTTATTTACTATAAATCACACGGTGAAAACTACAAGAAATATACAATTAATTACGATGATAAACTCAATAAACTGCTATAAGAAAATAAATAAAAGGGCTAAATAACAAGACACTTACATCTGATCTGCTCCTAGAACACGAGTTAAGAGAGGACGCTAAAGTATTAGATTACACCGGAAATACGTAGAACTAATATCTCATAAAGTACAAAATATCAAACACAACACTCCTCGCCCAAGGATACGACTCCTTGCTGAAAATCAATCTGAATCACTAAAGAATCATAATCGCTAAATATGCACCTTTAAAAAGGATAGATGGGTATATAATGAGCTGCAACTAAACTATCTACTCTATCTGATAATGTTCATATCTTGAGTTCAGTCCTCAGTCCTGCTTGGTAGACATCAGGAAGACCAGTTCACAGATTGGTCTCAGCATCATCTTTCCATCAGGTCGGCGTACCTCAGCTTTTCGGACTTGGCCATCAGCACTCTCGATGGCCTTCGTCACCCTTCCAAGTGGCCAGTGGTTCCTACGGCTGTCCTCACTCTTAATGATCACTAGGTCATCAACCTCCAGGTTTGGCTTGAGGGCTTGCCACTTGGTTCGACGCTGGAGATTCTGCAAGTACTCCTTGCGCCATGTGGTCCAGAATTGGTCGGCCAAGTACTGGCTTCTTCTCCAACGTCTTCTGGAATACAGATCTTCTTGAGTGAAGTCCCCGGGCGGTGGCTTGAGGGGTCGCTCCTTCGCCGTCAATAGCATTGATGGGGTGAGGGGTTGGGGCTGATCTGCTTCTGTTGGTATGGCTGTAATAGGACGGGAATTGACGATAGACGTCACTTCCGCCATGAGGGTTGATAGGAGCTCATTTGTGAGCTGAGAGCTCCCGATCTGTGCTAACATTCCATTGAGAACACTGCGGATGGTGCGGATTTGCCGTTCCCAAACCCCACCAAAGTGCGACGCATGTGGTGGGTTGAAGACCCATTCACACCCTTGATCCAATGCGTGCTCTTGGATCTTCCTGACATCAGGTTCAGATAGGGAATCTGACAGTTCCGACTTTCCGCCGACGAAGTTGGATCCTCTGTCACAGCGGATTCTTGCAACAGGCCCTCTTATTGCTGTGAATCTCCGAAGGGCACAAATGAAGGAGCTGGCGTCCATCGTCTCCAGCAGTTCGATGTGGATCGCACGGGAACTGAGGCACGTGAATAGTAGACCCCACCGCTTTGAGTTTGCGGCGCCACCTCGAAGCTTGCGAGTAGTTATCAGCCATGGCCCGAATACGTCTATACCAACGTTGGTGAAAGGAGGAGCTGGTTCCACACGATCTTCTGGTAGGTCGGACATCTTCTGTGCCAGTAGTCTGCCTCGTGCTCTTTTGCAGGTTACGCACTTCTCCAAGACCTTGGTAACTGCGCTGTGGCCGGAAATTATCCAATATCCTGCTTGCCTCACAGCTCCATGGGTGATGCTCCTGCCTTGGTGATGGACTTTATGGTGATAATGTCGGATTATCAGCTCCGAGATGTGGTGATCTTTAGGCAGGATGACTGGATGCTTTTCTGCCAGGGGTAATGACGAGCGTCTCAATCTTCCGCCGACGCGAAGGGTACCATCTTCATCCTTGAAGGGGTCTAGGTCGCAGAGTTTTGACCTCTTGAGGGACTCCTTCTTGGCTCTCGAGGTGCTCCGATTGATGGTGGCTGGCTGTTCGGTGCAGTTCGGCATCGCGGTCTCTTCAGGGAAGGCTTTGGCTTGCACGATGTTAATTACAGCTGTCTCGGCTTCGCGGCGCTCGGTGACACCAGCTCGAAGTAGGCCCTCCTCGCCGTGGTTTGGGGTTGCGCTTCGGGATTCGTCTTGGGCAACTTTTCTGCTCCTGATTTTCTTTAATAGCAAGGCTATGGCACGAACAAGTGAAATCCAAGATGAGAAGCGGTTAAAACGTGAAGAGTCAATTCTTATGACCTTCGATGACTTTGCTGAAACTTGTCTTACTTCCGGGTCGTCTCCAGACAATTCCGTTGCGTCGTTCTTCTCCGGTTTTGGCAGGTTTCTTTGTCGCAGGAACTCAGGACCGGACAGCCAGGTGCTGTCAGCTAGTCGGTTGGCGTCAATGTCTCTGGTAGCAAGGTCTGCTGGGTTCTGGTCGGTTTCGACGTATCTCCATTGTTGCGGCGTAGAGAGGCCTCGAATAAGTTGCACTCTGTTGGCAACGTAAACATAAAATCTTCTACTTTCATTCTCTATGTAGCCGAGTACTACCTTCGAGTCCGTGTAGTAGGCTACTTCGTCGATCTTCAGACGAATCTCTTTCAAGATTTTGCGGACGGCTTGTGTGGCCATAACGGCGGCGCATAACTCCAATCGTGGGATGCTGGTTACTTTGCTAGCTACCTTAGACTGGCCTTACAGTAAAGACACGCTGACCTCTCCTCTTCCGTTTAGAAGTCGCAGGAAAACAACTGCTCCCACAGCCTCCTGGCTCGCATCTGAGAATGCGTGTACTTCGACTCTGGTCGTATTACCGAAACCAATGCTGTGATGACACCTGGGTACTTCGACCTCCTCAAGATTTGGAAGAGATGATCTCCATTGTTGCCATGTAAGAGCCAGATCGTCTGGAAGGGGATCGTCCCAGCCCAAAGTTTTCCCGTTCTTTTCCTTTCCAAGAGATACAAGTCTTTGGAGAAGTAGCTTCCCTTTAAGAGTGACAGGTACTGCTAGGCCGATTGGGTCGTAAATGGAGTTAACGACTGACAAGACGCCTCGACGAGTGAATGGCTTCTCTTCGGTTTGAACCTTGAATGCAAATGAGTCGTTCTTTAGGTTCCAGATGACTCCGAGGGAGCGTTGTGCTGGGAGGACATCATGGCTGAGATCAAGATCTTGTACACTGGAGGCTCTGTCGTCTGCGGGAAATGCCTTCATTACTTCCGTTGAGTTTGAGATGACCTTGTGCAGCCTTATGTTGGCCGTCATAAGAGATCCTTGAGCTGCTTTGATCAACTTGATGACATCTTCGGGCTTCTCTCGCGATACAAGACCATCATCCACATAGAAATTTTCGTGAATGAAGGCTCTAGCCTCCTCGCCGTGAATTTCCACTCCATCGTCTGCTGTTTTCCGTAGGCCGTAGGTCGCAATCGCAGGACTTGGCCCGTTGCCAAAAAGATGCACAGTCATGTGGTATTCGATTATTTCCTTGTCTGGGTCGTTGTTCTTGTACCACAAGAAGCGCAGGAAGTAGTATAGGGAATGGGGGTTCCAGCGCAATCTCAACACGGGGTAAGACCCGTGTCAAAAATCCACCTACAGAAACAACCCACTCCAAGTGTGGTTGGGGGCAACAGCGCAAATATGTTAGTCTATATATGGAGTGCGAAGATTGTAAGAGAACTTTTAAGAAAGAAGCGGATTTGAAAAAGCATTTGAAAATGAAGACGAAGTGTATGAGCAGTTATGATTGTGGATGTGGTAAGAAGTTTGAGACTAAGGTTAAATTGTTTTGGCATTGTCAGGACTGTGAGTACGACTACGACGACCTAAAAAGTGCTTGGTATTAGGTATAAAATATTTCCTATTATATAGATGGAATCCCAAAGCAACTTCAGCACGGTGTCAATACCCGGTAACGGTGAGATTGACGTTAGACAGTTTTGGCGTCAGTCAGAAAGGAAGGTTAAAAGGACTCTCCGAAAAGGTATAGAAGAATTAGGAGCCCTGAAAGCGAGCATAATGGTAGAAGTAAGTTTATCAAAAGACGAGGTAATGACGACAGCAATGTTGCGATCAAAGTCGTTAGTGATATTAGAATCCACGAATCTGGATAGGTCACTCAGTGAAGCCTTAGAAGCGATAATGGAGTCGCTGTCTAACTACACGAAAGAAGGATCGGGTTGGACAGTAGAGGAGGTTGAAGGAATAGAGATAAGTATAGCCAGGTACGTACCCATACGAGGGGGGAGTTACGTACCGCTACCAACGTGGGTAGAAAGGAAGAAGGCTATTGTAAACGTGAAGAATGAAGACAATCGATGCTTTATGTGGGCAATCAGGTCTGCACTGTATCCAGCAGAGAAGGATCCCTGTAGGACAAGTAAGTATCCCACAGACGATTTAGAGTGGGATGGTGTGGAATTTCCCATGCAGTTGATAGACATCCCCATATTTGAGGAAATAAACGATCTAGCAATTAACGTTTACGGAGTCAGAGAGCAGACGATAGTACCGTTAGTTCTGTCAAAAAGTAAAGGAGAGCGCGTACATTTATTCTACCACGGCGGACACTACTCATGGGTTAAACACATTAGCAGACTATTCTACAGACATACTAAGCACAAAGGCAAAAAGTACTTCTGCGACTGCTGCTTGCTGTCATTTACATCCTTAAATACCCTAAAGAAACACGATGAGATCTGCCGCGGAGTCGAAGAAGTGGCGCAACGGATCCAGATGCCCACCAACAAAGAGCTTTCATACGCAGACCATCAAAAGCAGATGCAATGTACAGCGTGCTAAAGTTAGACGGCGTAGAAAAGAAAGCTAAAGGCGTAAAAAAGTATGTGGTTAAGAAGGACATTACGCACGAGTCCTACCTCAACGTATTACGAACACGCAAGGAACAGCGGCATAAGATGAACAGCCTGCGCAGCTATGGTCATCAGATACATAACGTCACGCAGGAGAAGGTGTCACTGTCTGCATTTGACGGTAAGCGATGGATGTGTGATGACGGAGTGCATACGATAGCATTCGGACATCACACGATAAGCAGTTCTTCTTTGACGAACCCACGCGTGGGACCATCATGAAGATAATACAAGATGGGCTGACCCTTCTTAGCTATCGCACTTCGGATCTGGTAAGTTTCCAAAGACCAATTAGGATCCGTAGCTCTTTTGGATCCTCCTTCTAATTCACCCGGCTCATAGAGATATCGAACCGTGACATTACCTAATTTCTTTTCATGGGGGAAGACCGCCCTCGAACTTCTGACGAAGGATTTGTGTTCCACGTGCTTCTTTTTTATGGCATCCTTGGGTTTCATTCCCGTAACCCTGGCCGCCTCGTTATTTAAAGCCGCGACGACCTGGGGGAGCCTCTGAGTCCATTCCCTGTTGCGTTTGGAGGGATCTTCCAGCTCTTTCCAATACTGGTACCCAAAGAGACGCTCGGCCAGGGTCTTATTGAATCTTTCAACGATGCTCTGACCCCTGTGGTACTCAGCTTCAGCTCTCCTAATCTTAGTGTCGTGGTCTTTCAGGGTCTTAGTAACCACGCCCATGAACTCCGTCCCCGCATCCACTTGCAGCAGCTTAGGCCATTTCAAGACGCGCTTATAAATCCTACCTAGGGCTTCTGCGACTTCCCCAGAATCCTTGCTGGTTATGGGTTCGGCGTCCTTGTATCTGCTTGCGATATCAACTACGGTCAAAGCGTACCTATAGGTCTTCTTTCTCACCTTGTCGTGCGGTAAGAAAAGCAAGTCCGCCTGATGAACTTCATTGGCGGCATTTACGGTAAAGCTGGGCCTGGGAATGTACTTAGGCACGGGAAGATAAACCTGCCAGAGGGTTTGTTTTTTTAACCAATTCTTAGCCGTTTCGTCTGATACCCTGGCCGCGGTCGCGAGTTTCTTGATAGCTGACGCTCCTCTCCAATAGCCTTCCGGCCCATAGTAAATCCTTTTAAGTTTGTCCTCTACGCGGCCCATTATATGAATTCCAAAACAAGATTGATCTTACGTCCGTTAAAATCCACCGTCTTTCCGTCCACTTTAATGGTGATGTTTATGCTTTCTACCAAATTAGACAAGTCATAGCTCAAAGAAATGGGAGTGTATTCCACTGGGTCAAATGGATTACCTTGGGGCAGAAACTTGGACATAAGAGAAGACTTTTCTCCATTGTTGTAACTATGAACCAAGTCGCAATAGACTTCGTAAGAGGATGCGACTTTCCATTTCACATCATATGTATTGCCGCTATTTATTGTGGTACTAGTAAGACCCAGGAGTTCTACCAATGAACTGTCCTTTAAATTAGCGCTTCCACTATTTTTCTTGAATTTCATTTCATGGGGTAATCCTGTGGTAAGAGTATATCCATGCTTTGCTAGCTCCTTAGCCAGTGTTATAGGGGTGTAATGGGAATCTGGTATTTTTGGTTTGGTGCCGGAAGTTCCGATGACAAAGCCATTAATTAAATTATACCAAGAATTGTACAAAGAGCAACTAACCAGCCGAACCCTTTCCGCGCGGATGGGAGGATTCAGATAAGTAGTAAAGTTATTCTTGTCGCTTTCCAAAAAGACGATCATTATATTAGATACGCCAAGGCCACGCCTCCCGCCAGCCCTGCGACTCCTACAAAGACCAATTCATTGTCTTTTTGTTTCTTAGAAGGCTGGTAGTAATTCTTGAACTGAGGCTTTTTCATTCTAAAGTCGGGGTGTGCTTGCGCATAAAGTTTGAAGGCGTAGTCTGTGTTTTCGAAGTTCTTGTCTGCCTGCATTTTGTCTTGGTAGTTCTTATCCAACCAATCCCTGTAAGCTTGTCTTTTTTCATTCCAAGCTGCCACGTCCCGCTGATATTTCTCCAGCGCTAAGTCGTGTCTCTTCCTTTCGGCGGCACCGCTTTTGTCGCCTCTGACTAATCTATCCAAATATTGACCGCCATAATTAGCTCCAGTGAATGCTAAAGCTGCAATGACTCCACCTGCGACTAAGCCAGCCATTATATATTACGTCGTAGGCAGGTACTTTTCCTTTCGTAGGTAATCCTTTAGCATGATAGCCCCGCCTACGGCAGCGGTCATCTTAGCAAAGTTAGCGAAGCTCTTGCTTGGGTCTTCAGTAAAGTCTTCTTTGAGCACTTTCTTACCTACCCAACCAATACCCGCAACAATAGAAGTAATGATAGCTGCTTCTTCAACAGTTTTCAACAACGCGGTCGACATTATATTACAAAGCGAGAAGGTTATTCCATTTCAGGGATCTTACTTTTTCTAACCTCCACAGGTGCGTGATATGTTGCGGCCTCCCACTTTACTTTTGGCTTCGTAGCCCGCCATTGTAAGTAGAGGCTGCCTGCTGCTATAGCGACTCCTAACGCGCCAATGACGTACCCAGGATTGATAAAGGATTCCTCTTCTCTTTCCTCCACCTTTTCCTCCTTCTTTGCTTTGTTCTTTTTATTCATCTCCGCGAGCTTCTTTCCGGCAGCGACTCTGCCCGGAGATTTAGCCTTGGTAATCTTGGTATCTTCTATGGGAGCCTTTTCTGGTTGTTCTTCGGTGCCACTCATCTTATATTAAGGGACTTGAAGGACTTGACAAGTAACTTGATGACGACTTGACAATGACTTGGCAATGACTTGACAACGACTTGACTAAGTACTTGAGAATGACTTAAGGACGACTTGACTAAGTACTTGAGGTGACTTGACAACGACTTGACTAAGTACTTGAGAATGACTTAAGGACGACTTGACTAAGTACTTGAGGTGACTTGACAACGACTTGACTAGGTACTTGAGGCGACTTGATCAGGTACCTCAGTAAGTGCTGCCTGGAAGACCTTTTCAACGTCTCTGTTCTTCTTGAAGTCCTTCCAAGAGGCCGTAAGTTCCTTCAAGTCGACGTGCTGAGCTACGTGAAGTGCCGCAGAGGTGACTGCCATTAACTTACCGCACTTCAAAGACAACCAGCCGCAGGTTATCTTAAGTTCTTGGGCGATGACATAGTCCTCGCTTATGTCCTTCCGCAGTTGCTCCACGTCGTCTATAGGCAGTGCAAGTCCAAGCAATTTAGTTGCAAGTCGGATAGCGGAGTCTGCGACGGCGTCTGTGGTCTTACTTGCAAGGGCAGCCTCGTACCTTTTATGGAACTTTTTGACTTCCTCTTCCGACAGCTTATTAACCTGCTCATGGGTAAGTTCCCTGCCTATCATTTCTTTACACTTCCCCGAAGACACAAGGATGTTAAGTTGTTCCTTGAGGTTACTTTCGTCTAACTGCGTGGGGACTTCATCTAAGAGCTGCTCAATCTCCATATACATTAACGTCATAAGGAAACCTCAAAGAGAAAATCATTTTGGAATGTTGGTGCGTCTTTAAATGCCGCATGTATTCATGCAACTGTTCCTTGCTTATCTCACCACCGTAGTCGCTTAAGATGGTTTCCAGATCAGACTTACTGGGTGTATAAAATACTACGAGAGAGCCTATGTTTTCCCTAAAGGGTTTAGAGACACTGGTAAGCTGCTGGGAAAGCAACCAAACGCTGATATTGTCGTGTCTGCCGCTGAAAGCGAGCTTCACTAATTCGGAGGTGCGCTTTTTTACGTCGTCCCCACAGGCAATGTCATCCAGTATGAGTAAAGTCTGCGTATCTTTAGGGAATTGCTTGTGCCAGAACTTAAGATGCCCAGATAACTCGTTAGGGTCTAAGATATCTACAAAGAAGTCGTCGTCTTTCACTCCTATGCCCGTCCAGGTGCGGTTGTTCACGTAGGTGGGGCATAATAGCACTATGTAGTCAAAGCGGTATCTAAAGGGTCCTAATAGCTGCTCTACCACGAACTGGGTCTTTCCGCAGCCGGTGGGTCCTACTATCAGAGCATTGCAGGGAATATGATTCGGATCCATTATATATACAATGGACCCAGTGGACGCAGTAAGAAGAATTGCCGGCGACGCAAAAGATAAAAGAGACACCATAGAAATGCAAAGGGAAGAGATAGACCGGTTAAAAGAGCGCGTGCAGGAATTGTACGATGAAATGTGCGGTCTGAAGCGCGCAGAACGGTTTGGCGCGCTTTTGACAATGGCGGGCTGGGCTAAGGAGTCCATTAAGGATTTCATGCGATACCCTCCATAGAATACAGTTCTCATTACCATTTCAATATATGGACTGTATTACGTGCGAACTACCTGCCGACTGCATTACCCCTCCCAAAACACCGATACCCAAACCGTGTAAAAAATACACCTGCCTTCATTGTAATAAGGTATTCCCCGAAGGATCCTTTGTTGGGCATTGGTGTCCCGCAGATCCTAAAGCACAGCGAACCTTAGCTGACACCTACAAAGAGGATCTGCAAGGTGGTTTTAAATAAGGTCTTCTTATTTATTGTTAATTTGTTAAAGTAAGATAAGAGGTTTCAAAAGAGTCTTAATAATTATTGTTAATTTGTTAAGACCTTCTCGCAGGCATTTAACAAAACAACAAGAAATAATAGACCCTATCCTAAAACCCTCTTGCAGGGTTTAACAAAATAACAATAAAAAATAAGGTATGTATAATGGAGTGCATGCAATGTAATAAATCTTTCAGCAGTAAGCAGCGACTGCAATACCATCTTTCCAAAAAGGTTTGTCAAAAGACCGTAAGCACCCTTTGCGGTGACTGCGGTCGACAGCTGTCCACCCTCCAAGCCTTACGATATCACCGCGACAACAGGGTCTGTCTTAAGAACTGCTGCCGCCGCTGTGATGAGCCCTTCTTTGAAGAGAACTGGCATAAGTACCGCTGCCGCCGTTACCACCTCGAAGGTATTGCCTGCGAAACCCACGGTGACATAGCCGAACGCTGTTGCCCCCTTGAAACCTCCCGGGTGCTGACAAAGCTTAAGAAGGAAATTGACCAAACCTTTGTAGGCTTTGACGATGTTGAGGGTGTTAAATGGGAGGACAGGGAACACTGGGAGGCTATTTGCGATCGCTGCGGCTGTCAACGGAGTGGACAACATATTTGGTGCTGTCTATACGACGGACCACGTCCTTTAGACCATTACCTGGTGGTACGAAAGGCTTGGAAAAAAGAAAATATCTAATGAGTTCCACGGTGCTATTCTACGCCGCCTTTGCGGTTGGTGTTGCCTCTACGACAGTTGTTTGCGGGAGGCGTCTTGGATCGCCAACGCCAAGAAAATGAGAAAGATATATGATACCTCAAATCGCAGCGTTCATAGGCGGTGTCTTAATTACCGCATCCGTTTACCACATGACAGAAAAAATGAGGTCCGCCGTAGCAGACCAATACTTAACCGCTCATGAGGATGACTTCTAATCACAAAGAGGATTAGCATCTACCTTCCTTTCAACGTCGAACTTCCATCGCCCGTTAACCTTACCATAGCTGCGTATGTGCGTGTACTCTTCACCTTGGATTACATACCGCACACAGTCAGGTGCCCACAGGGTGCACTCTTTACCTTCGTGTTTGAGGACCAACCTTAAGCGGCTGATGTCTTCGAAGACGACGTAATTTTTTATTTTGTATGTGATGCCTTGAACTAATTCACGCCAGTGTGTCTGTTCAACTATCATTATATCTATGAAATATTCTTTGGTGAGTCCTTAACGCCTCCTGCGTCTTAAAAGCCTTAACACACCAAGGACAAGGTACACGAATGCCTTCCGCGTAATGGTCGATCTCCCTACATATAAGGTCGTAATCGTTGCACACCATGGTTAGGTAACCATTTGCCTCGTATTGTGTGAGTAACGCCTCTTGTTTTGAGGATAATACGCCGTTACCCTTAGGCGTCTTCAACTCCAGGCATAACCCATTATGTTTTTTATGTGCATTAAGGACTAAGATGTCGGGTTGCCCCGCCTGATACCCTTTCTGCCAACATACTATCCTTTTGCTAGCTGAGTCCTGTAGTTCTCCAAGACCTGGTGCGAGCAGTAGGATAGGGTGGAATCGACGTATGTAGTTTACGACCTTCTTATGCAGGTCAAATTCATTTTCTATTTTGAATACCAACTTGTTAGGACCGTCAAAGCGCCGCTCTATTTCATACTTACCTGTTTTCCTGAGGGTAGGGAGAACGTCACCTAACACCCATTTTCTGAACTCCTTAGCTACGGACTTTTCAGATCCGAATATTAACTCATAAAGACCCATTTCAGTGATGTAAACGGAATGTGGTTGCGCATTAAGGGTGTCAGTCAGATTTACACCCTTTATAGACCTCAAAGTTACCTTGTTTTCCTCTGAGACGTGATCAGACGCCGCTTTTCTGGAATTTACGTAACCCAAGGCATCAGCCACGGACTTTGCTTTGAAATAAAGTTTATCGCCTTGCACTATGCATTGCAGTTTGGTGTGGTTGTTTTCGAATACGCGAAGCATTATATACGTAAGGGATATTTTATCCTTTCTTGGATGAGGGAGCGCAGCGCGCGAATCAATACGCAACGCTCTTTAGCTGATTCATTTCTACGCTCAACTGGGCGTTTGACACCACGAAGATGTATGCGTTGATCTTGTCTGAGTCGCCTGCGCTAGCGTTTAAGTCACGCTTGATTTCCAGGGTAATGCCGTCCTGGGTATTTACCAGACGCAATCCCTGCCCATGTAAATCCTCGTCGTTGGTGGTTCGCATGTCAATCCACAGTGCATACTTATTGGTAAAGAACTCACCGGGTGCAACTTGATCCCCAAACTTTCTTTTTATTTCCCTGTAGATGTCTGAGGGCTTCATTCCCTGCGAATACACCTTATTTGGAACTCCATTGATGCTAATCCCGACGTTGGTGATGCCGGGGTTATGAAAGGCTTCAGAGTCGCGCTTACCGGCTTCATAAGGCTTAATAAATACCAACATCAGCCCCGTAAGACTACGACGTGGTAAATTAATGCTCTGAGTAATTACCGCGTCTGTCTTATCCAGGAAACTAAAGGTTTTGTACATTACCGCGTGGTCGTACAAGAAAGCCTTTCCAGCACTGTATTCCATGCCAGCGCTACGTGCTAGATCTTTGGAGTGTATGGTTTCATACTGCAATTCCAGGTTGGTAATGGCGTATGGATGAATACTTCCCGACAACGCAGTGCTTAACCCGCCAATGATGTTAGTCATGTTGGCTAAGGTCACTTCAAACTGCAACTCACTCAACTGTCTAGGATAATAAACCCCGTGGCTGGTAATAGCCTCAAAGTCCAATGGTATTACGTATTTAGTACCATAGGCTGTCTTGATGGCCTTTGCATCTGCCACGTCAGTTGCGTCGCCAGAATCAGTAGGTTGTGTCTTGGTGGGAGTCCTAACCTTACGTAATATTGCGCTACCGATACCCTGCTCTATTTTTTGTGCCCTTTCGAATGCAGTCAGCCACAGATCTTTGTAGGTGGTGTACAGGTCATAGTTGTTTAAGTCTAAGAGGGATTCCCCGGCGAACTTTACGCGCATCTTAGAAACAATGTTGCGACCAAGGTTGTTAACGATAATCCTTTCATCTGTGGGGCTTGACTGCACCGCTAGGTCGAACCTTAAAGCCAGGGTACCAGGAACCAATACTAGGTTATCCGTTAGGCGGGGCACGCCTACATACAGCGTCTCACCTGGCTTAGCGCTAGAAGGCGTGAATGTAACCCGGTGAAAGGTGCGTTCTGCTTTCAGTCCGCCAACCTGCTTAGGTAATACGTTGGGGTTTAACTTTGAGCTTATCATATATAATGGAAGTAGAAGGTGATTTTGATCCCCTTACCGAAGAAGGTCAAGTCGACATTAACGACGAAGAATACGACGCATGGACTAAAGGCGCGGAAACCGACCCCCTAATCTACGACATGGCTCTAGAAAACAAGTATGGTAATAGATGGAAAAGCTTCAAGGCCGCCTTGAATCGCATGTGGCAATCAAAAAACCACGGCAGCCCCGTCCCTGAGTACTTGGAGCTTCAAAACATAGAGCAGCCTGAGGCAGCCGCGCGGGAAACTGTAGAGTGGGCAACGCAAGAGCTAACGCAGCGCTATTCCCACTTCGAGGCCGACAACGTAAGGCTCACAGAACGCGGAAACAAAGTCCTCATAAGCGTCCAAGACTTGAGATTTCCTGACAAAGACCGCTGGACGAAACCGCAACCCCTTTTCGACGACAATGGTGAAGTTAGGGGTGACGTGGCAAGATTAAAAGGCTTTCAACTAGCTACCCGAAGCGCGTTAGAAAGGTTGGCAGCCTTGAATGAAAAGGTTGCGTTAGAAAAACGCGTCGAGGAACTGCAAGAAACGTTGGAAGAAAGGGAGGCAGATTACATGAGGCAAAACCGACTACTTCTCGATGCTCAAAAGAGAGAAGTTGATGACAAAACCCAAAGAATAATAGAAATTAGAGGACAAAGAGACAATGCCCTACGCGATAGAGACCAAGCCCAAAGGGCTTTCGACCTCACCTTACAGGAGTTAGACCTGACAAAAGAGGAAGCTAAAAACTTGCATATCACCATATCCGGCTCTTTGGAGGAACGGCGGCAGTTGGTTGCCGAAATCAACACTAAAGAGGAGCAAATCCGGCAAAGAGATCAGGCTATCGAAGACCTGGAGGGGCAAATAGAGCGGCAGCAAGAAGTAATCGAGGACCAAACTCGTACCGAGGAAGAAAGGGAGGCTGCCCAAAGGGAAACAGAAGATCTAGAGGTGCGCCTTGCGGAATTACGGGCGCAAAAGGAAAACCTGGAAAAGGAACTGGGGCTTACCACCAAGGAAAAGGTAAAAAGAGCTCTGGTGAAGTATGGTATTCCACTGGCATTTGCGGTTGCTATTTCAAGCGTAGTAGGAGTTATCCTACCCACACTTAAGGCTACAGGCGCGGGCGTAAAGAAATTAGGCAATGGGCTGACGGACTTGGGAAAAAAGATGGCAGCCGGTCTTCCTGGGCTGCTGGGTTCGGTTGTTTCCTTGGCACTTAGGGCCAGCGGAGAACTGCTAAAGTTTGTGGGGAATAACATTTGGATATTAGTCGTCGCTATCGGCGTGGTATTCCTGAAGAAGATTCGGGGATGATCTTATCTGGGTACGTTACTGGTGGCTTATTGTCGTCAGGCGCACGAGGCGTCCTCGACTGGGGATAAGTAAAGATAGTATTCGCACCGCCTTGATAATGCGGAACTAGCGGTATGGCGGTCATAGTGCTAATGGTCTTATGATTCCAGGCAGCATCAGTCGGGGGGTTCGCCTTTACTGTGGCGGCATTTATCCGAAGGTAGGCAACGCGGTTGGGGAGAACTTGTAACTTCGCATATTGGCAATTGACTATCATGTGAAAACTTACTGGTGTTAAGTCTTCTACAGTCGGTGGTGGGGGTTCCGACGAGAAATGAACTGGGTTCCTATTATTATCTTTTTTTCTGTAGGGTAGTAATGGATGGTCATTCTCATCGACAATCCTAAACCCGGCCTTACACGAATACGCCGTCGAAATACTAATAGTACACATGATTAATCCCAGGCCCCCAACCTTCACCCACAGCCCGGTGTCATACCATTGCTGTTCTAAGTAGTCCTTCTCCTCCAGGTAATGAAGGAACCAATCTTCCTTCGCGTGTGGGTTCATATATCTAAAGACTAATCACCGTAAGAGTGCTAATGGTCTTATGATTATAAATAGTATCCCTTTGATTTTCTATGCTATTTACCGTAACCTTCCCCGTATCGTCTACTCTTATCTGCAGCTTTACCTTCCCATGGCAATCGGCGACCATGTGGAAAGTCCAAACGGAAAGATTCTCGGCGCTGGTTGTGGTGGGCTCTACGGAGAAATGCGTAGGCTCCCTGTTGTTTGTCTTATTTCTCATAGGCTGCAGTACGCCATTCTCATCCAGGAACCTAAAGCCGACGTTGGCATGGCTGCTCGTACCAATGCAAATACTACAAAGGATCAATTTCTTTCCTGAGTAATTCAAATTCACGGACATGCCCGTGACATCAACCCAAGACGCCTGGGTGTATTTTTTCTCGCCTGTGTAAGTCGTATAGACACAATCTACTCCAGCTACGTAGGGGTTGTTCATCGCCATATATAATAGCTCAGACCAATGCTTGCAGCTGCTAAGCCGGCTTTTAGTAAGTTATGGTCATATTCCTCAGGTATCGCAGGCAGGACCTTCTTTGATGGTTTCTTAACTACGGGTAGCTTCGTTTCGTGTGACTTTTTTGACTTCTCCACGAAATGGGGAATGTTCCTAAGAGTGTCAGAGTTCACGTCGTTCACCCCAAACTTCATATCCTTAGTAGCTCGTTGAAGTTTGTTGTTGTATCCTACTACAGAACCAGTATTTATAGATAAATTACTAGGCATTAACCAACAACCCGGGGCTACTGCATAGTCCAACCTCGCCTTAGAATTTTGTATAGCTAGTTGGTAACGCTGTACGCCCTTGCTAATGTCGCCCTCCAAGATCGAACTTTCGAATAAGATCAAGGCTTCGGCTCGCGTCTCTTCTGCGGCGCCCGTATTCCCAATTATACTTGATCGGGTGTTTACCTGAGCTCCCAAAATGGAATACACGTAAGCTTCTATGCTGCGGTTCAAACGAGCAAGGCCGGCTCTAGTTAGTCCTTTACCTTCTGGGGGTATGAAATTAAAGTATTGCTTCGTTTGCTCGTCGTTGACCATTTTGATAATCAGCGGATTGGCCCCTGCATACTTACCACCCTCGTCTTTGAACAGAGGTCCGTCTCTAACTTCCTTAGTGGTCTTAGCATTTGGTTCAAAGAAGGTGCTACTGTCGTGAGTTTCTTTGTGATACCCAGTGTTCCATCGTAGATTCAACGCATGAACTTCTTTATCACTTAGCACATGTCCACCAATCCCCCAATAAGCCCAAATGTGCCCCAAACCATTGTTAGCACCCACGGTACACCTAAAATCCTTCCCTACAACACCAAACTCCTTACAAAGTCGGTCGTAAGCAGGAACGTCGTATTTATTATCTCTTGGATAAAACGTGGCATCTCCCGGCAGCGCAATAACACCCATCTCATGCAGTATTCTTCTAACCGTGAAGTGAAAGTGAAACATAAATATCGAATTCTTCATCAAGTTTGCGCTTACCCCACAGCCGCTAGTGGCACACCAAACCGCAAAGTTCAGCTGCTGCGGCCAATAACGCATGTTAGGACCACTTAACCATTCGTGGGCTTCTTTTGCGGTGGTATGATTAATGGGCACGTTTTTGAAGATATCTCGCACCTTTAACGGAAAGGAATGGTTGTTAGAGATCCGCATGTTCAATGTCAAATCCAAACTTGGATGTTCATCAAATGAAACCGCGGGTATCGGATAAGTACCGGTACCAAGCAATAATTCCTTTGACCAACTAGGTTTAGGTTCGACATGCACGGGCTTATGTTCGATATAACCAGAATTCTTCAGTTGATTGTCTATCTGATCGACCAGCGTAGGTTTCAAATCCTCGTTGCTGTACATCCTGGAGCCGTTATAGTAAATCCCATCGGGCCTTCTTTCGAACTTACTAGGGTCTGCATGCGGAAACATCTTCCTAAATGCTCTCCAATTCCAGTAATCCCGGTTGTCGTGATGTGGCTGCTCCTGTATATCATTCCCAAAAGCGTCGTACATTAGTATATATAATGGATGTTATACCATCAGCACCTAAGTTGTACCCAGATGTTCCCTATACTACACCTAACGAACTAAACGCTGAAAACTTTCGTTTGAATAAAGCAAACTTGATACTGGCTTACTTGGAAGGGCAGACAAAACACTACGAAAAAGTCCGAAAAAAGTACGTCAGAGCCCGGAGTACGCTACATAAGATTGCGATAACTTCAGGATCCATATCTGTTGTGTTAACGGGCTCCGGCGTTGCTACTTCGCTTACTGGACCGGGAATAATTGTTGGAGTTCCTTTGGCCGGCGTTGGGGCAGCTTGTGGTATCATTTCGGCTGTTGCTACGGGCATTATGAAACAGTTGTCAAGCAAAATATCCAAGCATGACACGACAATAGCTATGTCAAGGGCTAAAGTAAATACAATTACCGATCTTGTCTCAAAGGCTTTGCGTGACAGAAAGATAGACGACGTAGAATTCTCGCTTATTCTGGCCGAAGAAGACAAATACGAGAAATTAAAGACGGACATAAGGAATAAAAAAACAGTCGTAAAAGATCTTTCCGAGGAATCTCGCAAAAAGATCTATCAAGAAGCGAAAGAAGAGCTTCAAAGAAAGCTTGCTCAGTAAACATCTGCTTCGAAAAGAGCGTGACAGGATTTCGTTTACATATCGAACGCCGGCTGTCTGGTTCATATGCAAATTAGTTTCACAAAATATTACACAAAATATTACGCAGCCTGCATCGTTTTCACAAAATATTACACAAATGTGAAAAAACTTGTGTAAAATCATCGCCTGGGAATCCATCCCAATAGGGGGTGGTTGGGGTATGGCAAGCCGTTACTGCCAAAAGGGATCGAGATTTTTTTAAGGGGGGTTGAAATTTTTTTCTTTGTCCAGATTAACTTTTTAGCGATCGAAATATATATATACACTGTTCAATTTTTTTATTCCAGCCTCAGTTGCTGCTAGCGAGTTTTTCTGCTTATTCTCGCTAGCGAGTTTTATCGAGGTGGAAATTCTCGCTAGCGAGTTTTTGAACCGAATTCTCGCTAGCGAGTTTTATCGAGGTGGAAATTCTCGCTAGCGAGTTTTCTTCATGCTTCAATGACACGTTAAACTCATCGTTAATGATGAGCTTGGCGTTAGGTGCATATTCGGTGGGATGGGCGGAGCCAGGCACAAGTTAGCGGTAACCATGGTCACCCTGTCACCACCCACCGAACACCTGTCACATTGACCGCGATCAGTCAATGGAATACTTACCTCTACTTACCTGTACCAGTGGTAGGGATGGCGGGCGGGAAATTAAACTCGTGTTGTAGCGTAATAGTGTAATAGCGTCGTATAGCAAGTGCTAGCGATAGATAGCGATGGCGAATAAAGGTTCGCGTGGTTGGCATTAAGCTAGCGTGATCACGTGTGTAGCGTCTTATCGAATTTCGTAATGATAGCTATGATCCATATCTCATACAGGCCACAGAGATCGACTAGAATAGATTGCGACATGCTATAAACAACTTGCTAGCTGAGTCGATCAACGATCGCGTGAGGTAATAAATGCGTTGACAGCGGAGATAGCGGTATGCGTCCGGACAACGCTACTGCGAGATGTCATTGACCTCGAGTCTAACTTAGCCTAAATTACATTTAACCACATTGATACTGGCGCGTATGGAGGGCTTGGGTCAGAGTGATATATCAAAGATGGCGGCGCTCTCGCACAAAGAAGAACTAAAGGAGTTTTTCGTTGGTATTGATAAAGTTTTGCAGCAACTGGAAGGTTGTACTGACCTGCTACTACTTGAATATCGCCGTAGGGAATTGGAATACTATTTAGGCATCCTGGCAGGAATTATTTATGATTTGGAGTTTAAGAACAATAACGACAACCAAGATAGCAATACTACCGACAGTGAAAATCTCCGGCTGGTAAAAGAGCTATATGACTTTTCTTACCATAAATGGCTATCCTCAGCCGAGAAAGAAGAGGAAAGCCATGAATCAACCTACCAGCTTCCCACCGAGGAGACCATGGGGCGCCCAAAATTTGTAGTAACAAAGCAACAGCTGGAGAGTCTGAGAGAAACCGGGATGACATGGTCCCAAATAGCTTGTTGCTTGAATATTAGTGAACGAACACTGTACCGACGAGTACAGCAATTTAATTTAAACCGGACGTTCTCACAGATTACAAACTCAGAGTTGGATGAGGTCCTTAAAGAAGTAGCATCACTCACTCCAGGAGCAGGAGAAAGCTATATCCGTGGAAGTCTAAAGAGTAGGGGAGTGTACGTTCAACGTTGGAAGATTAGAGAGCGATTGTACCACCTTGATCCTGTTGGTAGGGCGTTCAGGAGGAACAATTCAGTACAACGTCGTGTTTACAATGTCCCAGCACCCAACTGTTTATGGCACATTGACACTAATCATAAATTGATCAGTTGGCGTTTTGTAATTCATGGCTGTGTAGATGGCTACAGTAGAACAATCATCTTCCTGAAATGTGCAAATAACAACTTAGCTGAAACTGCACTCCATTTTTTTCAACAAGGTGTAGACAATTATGGTATTCCTAGTCGAGTTAGAGGTGACTGTGGTGTGGAGAACTGGGATGTAGCAAGGTTCATGGTTGCATGTCGCGGTACAGGGAGAGGCAGTTTTATTACTGGCAGGAGTGTGCACAATACAAGGATTGAAAGGCTATGGAGGGAGGTCAATCGTGTTGTCAACCATTACTATATGGCCATTTTCAGACACATGGAACAACACAGAATACTCAACTCCAATGATGAAATCGACATCTTTGCTCTACACTATGTTTATCTCCCCCGTATTTCAAGGTCACTTTACGAATTTAATGAACAGTGGAATTATCATGGCATGCGAACAGCAAGTCACTGTTCACCACTTGCTCTCTGGAATTCTGGAATGATAGCAAACCCTAGTGACAGTGTGCTGGACTTTGATATTGACAGCTATGGAATTGATTATGACACTGTAATGCCTCTTGACATTTCTGATGTCAACAACGTTGCTGTCCCTGAGTGTCTCTTTAGTCTTGGAGAGATTGAAATGGCACAATTAGAAAGAACTGTAAATCCATTAACTGATGATGGTGACTCTGGAATTAATCATTTTTGTGCTACACGTTCTTTCATTGATACCTTAGAATAGAATGCCGTTGTGCAAAACAAGTATGAAGGCTAGTAGAAATAATGATTTGTCAAGGTTTGGAATTCTTCAAAGCATAATATTCTTGATTCACGTTATCAACACCATGATTATCGATCTTATTCCCCTTCCTCCTCCCTCCACACGCACGTCCAACCTTAAGTGAATATCTGGATAAACCCTATTCATTGCGTTACACTGTTTTTCAAGATTCAGGCCATGTGTCATTCCCTAAAGAATATGATTCTTTGTTTAGGCTGTGTTCATAACCATGTGCCTTCTGATGCTTGTAAAATAAGGATTGATACTCTAAATAGATATAAAAATTTATTCCCACAAAATGATTACTTACTATTATTAAGTACTGCCAACTATCTTTTCCTTAACAAATAATCTTTTTAAATCTAGTGCTACATGGTGAAACAGCAAAACATATGTCAGCAACAAAATGATAAAATTTAATCTGAAACCCCAAAGTGTTATATGATATTATAAATGTAATGCTTGTTGTTTTGAACTGTTTAAAAACAGTTTTTGTTTCTAGACATACAGTAATAATCAATAAAGTGAACTGCTTGATCCGAAAATTCAATGTAAACAAAACAATGTAATTAGGGAAACAATTCTAGCCTATTAATAGGTATTGACACTCAGTGCATTAAGCAATTTAGCCACTTAGCCAAGGCATGGGAATATTTCCATTAACTTGAACACAACATTAATATATAATGATAAATGCTTAAAAGCAAAGTATTAACTATGGCATGAATAGCAAAAAGTCTCTTGTATGAATAAATATCTTTATAATCACATGACACCAAAATGGTTGTTGGCAAAGGCTAGATCATACAGTTCAAACAGCTTCTCTTCAGAAGGTAAAACTTTGAGAAGTGGTCCTCTGGGAAGGACTAAGTTGTTGGTACAGGTGTGAGCTGTTGGTATATAACAGACAGACTTTTCTGATGCCTGAAGTATAATAAAAATGTATGGTATTAGATATCACTGTCTTATCATCATCATCCCAAAGATTTCAAGTAGACATGCATTTCCTTATGCTAACCAAATTGCCCTATCCCCCCAACATATGCTAAGATTTTTAGGAAACATTATTTGGCTGAATTATTGGGATCAACGCATCAAAAATACAACCCATTTCTTTCTTTTTCCAATTTTTGGACACCTTAATTGTCATCAAGCACCATTCATCACTTCAAAGTATGAATAGTGTTTAAGAACTCCAAATAATAGAAGCAAATAACAAAGGCCAGATTACCAGGTCGTTTGTCCATCCATGGGCAAATGTGATACTTGGATGCTTGGCAAAACCAAGAACTGGCTCCTCTTCTGCTCCAGTGACGAAGGCCAATATGGAAGTCAACATCACTGGTGCCCGTCTACCACTTGCAACTTGCCTGATGTACTTCACAAAAATTGCATAGACCTCCTTTTCTTTGGAATGTGCAGTAGAACCGTCTGGGGCAAAAACTGGAGATAGCAACTTAATCAACATTTTTGCATTCAACGTTTCACTCCTTGGTTTGAGGAGATAAAGTAACACAGGCTTTCTTTGGAAAATTCTAACCAATCCAAACTTGTTAAGCTCTTTTTGTAGGTTGACAATGCACTTGTTGATGCTTGGGTATATCAGCTGGTTAATCATGTCTTCAGGAATAATAGTTGGCAATTGGCCATTTTGCAGGAGTGCCACTCCCAGCATAATCCCTACATAGTAATATTCATCAGAAAGGTACTCTCTCAGACCCTTGTCAAAGTACTTGTCTTTCATTGCAGCATTTACAAGACGGATCCACTCTTTTCTGGGCCCACCAAAATCTTTGGCCAACTCTCCCATGAAGTCTACTTCAAATGTTAGCAAAAAATTCTCAATGGATTCTAGTTCTGAAAAGGTTGTCTTCAGAATGTTCTCACGGTCTACACAAATGTAATTTGTGGCACCTTCTGAGCTATTGCTTACATCAACAACATCTAGATCTCTTCCCTTAACAAGATGTGTTTGTAGAAGTCTTAAGATTTCTACAGGATCAGTGAGTTCCTTTTTATTGATTTCCTCTATTATTGCATCATAGAAACTGACATCAGTAGGTAATGGGGTAGGGGTCTCTGAGTCATGATGGTAGTGATTTGTGTGTTGGTTGCTGGGCAGTTCACTTTGATCTGAGGAATAAAAAACATTCTTGTCATTTAAAAAAAAATATTATATAGTACATGAGTTTTTTTTTTGCCTGGAATGAAAGAACTTTGATTGTAAATAGATATACTCTCTCGTTTTGACTAAAATCTTTTCTTCATATGAAAAGGCTGCAGTTAGGTTTTTATTTTGTTAAGAAGGACAAATTATTCTGGAAACTTAATGGACTTGGACCAAAATCTGCCAAACTTAGTAGTACCTATAGCTCTTTGCTCGTTCTTTGAAAATCCTTTTCCAGTGGATGAAATCTATACAAATACTATACATTTGGATAAAGTTATCTGGTGGATAACTTTATTCAGCCTTTGTACGACTGGCTCCAGTTAGTTAAATAGACTAAAAATTTTATACTTCTGCAATGAGTGCATACAGTACCATTTTTATCAGCGGTTTCATCATTATGCAGTGTAGCTTGATCTGGGAAAAGGAACAAAAAGTAAATTTCTTGTACTGGGCTAAGTTATTTTAAACACAAAGTAACCCCAAGTTTTAATTGTGAAATATTAACAAAAATTCTCAATGCAAGCACTGATCATTACATTTCATACTTATTTAGCTAAGGGTCTAACCTGATTAGAAACCATTCCTGGCGTTAACATTATGAATTTAAATGGATTAACATGAATGGTTACATTACCAGTTACATTTCTTAATTCCTCAACAGCCAATCCAGATTGTTCTGAGGAAAATATAAACTAACCCTAATATTGGTCAAGGATATCTCAACTGAAGTAAATAACGGATTGCACTTAAACTTATTTCAAAGGGTTCTGGAATGATATTTGAGTAAAATTTGAAATAATTACAGTACCACTTGCTGCAATAGATTCACTTATAGGCCTTGCTGATTCAGCTTGATCTGAAGAAAGAAACATTACTTTGCAATTGGTTTTGATAAATTGATAGATAGATAGATGGATGGATATATAGATAGGTAGGTTTATTAAAAACACACTGATTGCAACCGCTAAGGTTGAAGTATAATAAATATTTTCGTTTTCTACATGAGCTGCAGAGGGAAATTTGTATGCATTGCAATTATGAGGAGTAACAATGGCTAATGGAATACAGTAATTATTAAGGACACCTTGAAATGCAGAGTACTTAAATTCATCATCACTTTTTTTATCATCATTTTTTTCATCGCCACTACTGTGAATCTGGTAATCAAAAATGGCAAAAAACATTAGATAATTGTAATTAAGTGCAGAGGGAAGTGAAAAAAATCATTTTGGCAAGGGCAGAGTTTATGTGAGCCCACCCCTCCCCCTATCAAGAAAGTTAGGTATTATACACCAATATTTTCAGCTAAAAATATTTGTGCATGGCTTTTGCTAAATCCACTCCTTTTTATTTGCGTTAGAACGCTGAATTTTTCTCCATTACTAATATAAAGATGCTTTTTCACATCGATGGCCATGTTGAACTCAAGAATAAAGCAGAAATACAAATTCCTTTTTCTATGACTTTTCATGGCTTTAAATTAAGCTTAACTTTACCTCAATTTCCTCGTACTTCTTCTTACTTGGGGGTTCTTCGTAAATCTCCAGTAATTCCTTCGGAGGTCTTACATAGATGGGCTTGTCTTTAAAAACTTTTTGAATTAGCTGGGCACTTAAAGTTTGACCAGGAGAAAGTTGAGGCACCATAAGCTTGTGATGAACAGGCATCAATAACTCTACCTCATCAAATTCACCAAGCTTGTCGGGAAACAAGCCTTTAACCTTATCCACAACAGTCGAATGATCCCAGTTCTTGTCAAACTCCACACTTGAAACTATGTGTTTGTTTTCCATCAAGAGAACTTTGGTGCCTTGCCGTGGTACTACACTATCTTTTGGCCCCCCAAGTAACACAACATCTTTCAAAAACACCTTCTTTGCTTGGACTTTATGTTTTTGTCTTGATTTTGAACCGCCTTTATTTCTCATAAAGTTATAGCCAAGCCTAAATCTCTGGGTTTGACTGGAACTCGCCAATAAAGTGGATCCCTGAGCCAAAGAACTCGAAGCCGCGGCATTGCTAGTTTGCGATGATGGCGATGAAGTAGATTGTGAAGATGACCTCCCGAACGCTTGAGAAACCTCCCGTTCTTGAACAGCTTGTGAACCCGAAGTTGGTTTTTGTAGCTCCTCGCTTAGTTTCGCAATATTTTCCAGCAATTTACGCACAGTTGGATTCATAGCCAACAAAAACAGCAGGGTAAAACACGTAAGAAATAGGCGAAGAAAGCAAAGAAGGATTTTTTTGAATTACAGAACCATGTGCTTAACGAAATGAATCATGAAATGTCATCAGTGAACTTATTATTGGGCTTCCTGTGTAGCAAATCTTCTCGATAAAACTCGCTAGCGAGAATTTCCACCTCGATAAAACTCGCTAGCGAGAATAAGCAGAAAAACTCGCTAGCAGCAACTGAGGCTGGAATAAAAAAATTGAACAGTGTATATATATATTTCGATCGCTAAAAAGTTAATCTGGACAAAGAAAAAAATTTCAACCCCCCTTAAAAAAATCTCGATCCCTTTTGGCAGTAACGGCTTGCCATATTGGGGTCTATTTTGTAAAATATTTCGTAAATTACGTCAGGGTAATAAGGAATATCCTTATCCAGCCGACAAAACATCCACTCGGCTCTTGCCATATCAGAAACCTCGGGAATAGACTTACCGGTAATTTCAGACAAAAGATAAGGAATAGCTTTGTAATATTTCCCTAGTTTTAATTTTTTCAGCGTTTTCCGTAGACTTTGTGGGGTTGGCTCTTCTAAATGGTCTATGATTTTCTTCTTTACTTCGTCGCTTAAATATACCGGATGTAAACCTTGGATATGACTCATCCAGTCCCTGAAGTATTTTATTCTCTTATATGGCGTTTTCTTACGACCTCCATTGGCGTAATACTGCTCTCTGGTAGCATTTGGTACGGCATTACGAATATTCTTACCACACTCGTAACACTGTGCTGACGTGTCGTCTTCTATTCGCATTTTCTTACCACAACAAATATACTTATTTGGCTTAGTAGGTACAAACTTGGGTTTCAAGCACTTTACACAGAAATCATAAGCAAACTCTTTACAATCTTCGCACTCCATCTGCCCTCAACCACACTTGGAGTGGGGGTCGTCCGTAGGTGGATTTTTGATGCGGGTCTTACCCCGTGTTGAGATTGCGCTGGAACCCCCATTCCCTATACTACTCAGGAAGTCTCTGTGCTTTGGTTCCACTTTGAAGGAGTGGAACATCTGCTCGATGTCGCACATGGCAGCAGTGGCGTGCTCGCGGAACCGAAGAAGTACTCCATACAGACCGTTGGCAAGGTCGGGGCCCGTTAGCAGCTGTTTGTTTAGCGACACGCCTTGGAATTCCGCCGAGGAGTCGAAGACTACCCGGATTTTATCGGGCTTTTTGGGGTGATACACCCCGAAGTGTGGAAGGTACCACACGTGACCGTCGTCGTCGCGACACTCGGCCCGTGAGGCAGGAAGCTCAACTGCGTGACCTTTTGCCAGTATCTTGCCCATGAAACCAAGGTAGTCGCTCTGCATCTTGGGCTTTCGTCTGAGTGACTTTAGAAGCCCAGCGAGGCGGTTTTTGGCTTGTTCCCGGTTGTTGGGCAAACATACATTGCTGCTGCGGAATGGGAGGGGAAGCTCCCAATTTCCTAGTTGGTCTTTGCGTGCTGCCGTCTCCATTATTGACATGAATCTTCTGTCTTCTATTGACATGTCCACTTCGTTGTCAAGAGGGCTTGTGTAGAAAATGTCCTCCTTTATTTTCTTTTCTTGGGTGAGGGTTTCTTTTACTTTGAACATGTTGGGGCAGTGAATGGCCTGAATTTGAACGGGTTCGTTAGACGCCATATTCAGAGCCGTGCGTTTGGTCGATAGATGAACGGGTCTTCCGATTTGATCCACGCACACCTGTCCGGAGATGGTCCATCCGAGATGTAGTTTCTGGGCCCACGGAGCTCCCTTGGGACCGTTCCTTGACTCTCTAACTTTAAGAAGCTCTGGTGCATCTCTTACAATGAGCAAGTGGACCTTTGCATGCTGATCAAGTGGAGGTATTTCCGAGGCGATGCTTTTCAGGTGCTCGAAGCGCTTAGCAATTTCCGGAGTTGGGATTTCGCTTTTGTCTTGTGGGATTTGATGGCATTCGACGAGAGTAGGAAGCTTAAATGTCCTGCTATGGGATCTTATAGAAATACCGCTCGCTCTCCGTCCGTGCTTCTCCATCTTTTCTCCACTGCAGGTTGAGAGAAAGTACTTTTCAGCAGGACCTTTGACCTTAAGCTTGTCTGCGAGTTGAGGCGAGATCATGGAAGCGTTGCTTTGATCATCTATGATTGCGTAGACGCGTTGACAGTTTTCAGGATCATTTGAAGAGAAGACGTCGACGAGGACAATCTTTGCGCACGACATCCCTCCCACCTGGCACACCGAAGTGCAGGCTGTCTTGACGTCCTTCTCTTTGTCTTTGTGGAGCGTAGTTGGATGCAGTTTGCTGTCGCACTTTGCGCAAACGATGCTTTCTTTGCAGTTTTTAGAAATGTGACCGGATTCAAAACAGCGAAAACACAGTTTTTGCTTGAGTATCCAAGCGTTCTTCTCCTCAAGAGTCTTCTCGTTGAAGGCCTTGCAGTCAACTAAGGTGTGGCCTGAACGGTTGTGGAACTTGCAGTAACTCTGCTCTGTTTGCTTAGTTGTCTTTAAAACGCGTTTCACGTTGGGTTGGTCTCTGTTGACTCTTCTTCCGGGTCTTTCGGCGTTATCATAACTCTGCACTCCACTGGCTTTAACATTGGGGTGGTTCTTTTTCTCGGCTTGCCGACGGACCATTGAAGCGAACTCTTTGAAGCCGGGGTAACTACCGTCGTGTCTATCCGCATAATCAACGATATCTTTCTCCCATCTCGATCGTAGGAAACTAGGCAGTTTTTCGACGATAGGTCGCATGACGTTAGGGTAACTTAAGCACAACAGACCAGGTAGGTAGTCCAGTTGGCTAGAAATGTCCATGCAGAGGTCGGCAAACGTTTGTAGGCTTTCGAAGTCTTTTTCAGTGAAGGAGGCCTTTTCCTTGAGGCGCTGGAGAAGCGAGTTCGTTATGGCTGCCGTGTTTCCAAATCTCCGCTCTAATTCTTTCCAGAGCTCGCTGAGTACTGCGGCTTGGTCGGTGTGATGTCTTTTGCGGTAATTGTCTACTAGCGTCTGCACATCCCCTTTTGTGAAGCTTCGCAAGTAGTTCATTTCTTGAGCTGGGGTGACGTCAGCGTCATCCATCATGGCCTTGAAGGCCCTCTTCCAGGGGTGGAAGAGAGTAACTTCGCCATCGAACACATCGGGGCGACACTTCGGTAGGCTTTGCTTCGTGAGACCTGAGACAAGTCGCTGGTTGGTGGTCGTAAATGTCTCCAGCATTTCCAGAGTATAGTCTTGTTTGGGTGCCGGTGTGGATGCTGCTAACGGCTTTCTATCATCCATCCAGGCGATAACTTTTCCTTGAGGGTCG
This sequence comes from Actinia tenebrosa, assembly GCF_029948245.1. Classification (NCBI taxonomy): domain Eukaryota; kingdom Metazoa; phylum Cnidaria; class Anthozoa; order Actiniaria; family Actiniidae; genus Actinia; species Actinia tenebrosa. Next base: position 7,862,544 of record NW_028292580.1, on the reverse strand, counting down.
GTACGGGGTCGTTCGTCGAGTTCAACCAGAAGGTCGTCCAAGCCTGTTCTAGCTTGTTCTTCCTCTTCTTCGTTAAGGCACTTTTCGATTGCATCGAGTCGAGCGCTAGCTATTGCTTTTGCGCGATCTGCTGCGAGGAGCGCTATGTCGAGCTCATGTTTAGCCTCCTCTTCTTCTCTCCGTCTCCTTTCATCTGCTTCGCGCATTCTCCTTTGGTTCTCCTTTTCTGCGATCAGCCGGTCGTACTCGGCTTGCTTTTGAGCAGCAGCAAGCTCGGCAATTGCTTTTCTTCTCGAGCTACTTGAACTTGATGACGACATTTGCGAGGCGCGAGAGCGTGTGAGCGATCGTTGACTAATGAAGCTTGGTGCTTTTTCAGGCTCGACGATGTTCAGACGACTGGGGGAACGTTTAGGCGAGCGCTGGCTAGTGAAAGTTGGTGCTAGATTGACTGGTTGTTTTTGCAGAATTGCTCTCGCTTTTCCAAGAAGCTCATACTCGTCTTCCAGGTTCTCTTTTAGGTTCCCCCACTTATCTTTTCCATAAAGCTCAGTGAGATGAATGAGTGCTTCACGATAAATCTCGACCCTCTCCTTTAGCGACTCGATAATAGTTTTGTCTGGACCTTTCTCACTTTTCAAAACAATGTCAATCATTTTTTGTAATTTTCGGCCATGTTCTGCGAGGTTTTTCTTTGATTTATCAATTTCAGCTTCCAGAGCCTTTTCCGTGGGGCAGAATGGCCGTTTTTGTCGGGTTCCTTGTGCCCCCGCTGACCAATCAGGATGGAGGCTCATTTTGACACAGGGAGCCCAAACGTATAAACTTCAATAACTTGTCCAACAGTGAAGATTGGCAAGAAGTCGATAAATGATTGTGAAACTATAGCTTCAGATGACTTGAATAATATACTAACAAGATACTCGATGTCAAGGACGGCGATGGTTAAGGAATAAACAAAGTTCTGACCTTAGATCGAGGAAACAACCTTCAAAACTCCAGAAACTCCAAGCGTTGGGTGCGTGGAGGCGACGATAAAGTCGTCTTGTATTTCTCCTTGACTCCTTTCGAAGATTTCTGACTCCTTGGGAATCAGATTTTTCACTGTAGCGCTCGAAGACAGTGCGGGGCGTTGTGATCTTGCGCCGAGTGTCAACCGTATGAGATTCGTAAACGAAACAGGCTCCAACTCCACTATTTATTTACTATAAATCACACGGTGAAAACTACAAGAAATATACAATTAATTACGATGATAAACTCAATAAACTGCTATAAGAAAATAAATAAAAGGGCTAAATAACAAGACACTTACATCTGATCTGCTCCTAGAACACGAGTTAAGAGAGGACGCTAAAGTATTAGATTACACCGGAAATACGTAGAACTAATATCTCATAAAGTACAAAATATCAAACACAACATCACTTGCTTGCCACCCATGTTTAAACACAGTATTGACATACACTCTCTTCCTTATCTCAAAAAATCCTACAGCACATTTCTAGATAAAGTGAATGAATCTTCTACACAGTCCATTGTGAAAGGATTTCTGGTATAAATGTAGCTGGTGAGCTATTTGGGTCAAGTGGAACAAGAAAGAGCAGGTCTGGGTTTATTTTAGCAGCATGGTGTGGAGTAAATGGAAGGATAGATACCTCTGGTACTAAAGTCCGACCTGGAGTAGTAACACACTTTATAAGACAGAATGTAGAGGTTGATGGTTGTATGGAAACCTGTATCTTGGCTGAAGTCAGATGGTTCCAAGTACACCCAAGAAGAGATGCTTTGGGAGCACCATTGCAAGTGTGGTGCAATAACCACTATGAAATAGAAGGCCCTGCAGATTTTATACCATTGCAAAGAATTCATGCTAAATTTGTACCTGCGATTCAGGTGCTTAATAATGAAAATGTTTTAGTTGTTTGCCCCTTGCCACGCAAATTGCAATGCTGATATTTTCATATCTTGTTTTAGTTACCATTAAATTTAAACATAAGGGGCAGTTTATTTTACTACTGGGGAGGACATGTGCAGGTGAGATTTTGAGGGTTCATAAAAAAATCATGCCTAATGTCAATAGATCCAATGCAGCACTTTGGGGGGAAGCTTATTGTGGGGGACAAAACAATAGAGTTCCAAATGTCATGAGATTTAATTTTTTTTATTTTCCTTCATATCGAATTGCTTTGACTTGGCATAAAGGGGTTCATTATAACACCTAAGAATAGAGTACTTGGTGTGATGTACCATTCAGTTTTGAAATATTCATATTAGAGGAGAACACAACAATGTCTCCCTTTCTGCCAGTTTTAGGCTGTTTTGAGCAGCAGAAATGAAGGTATTTGATATTATAGCTTGGAAAAGACATATACTTTGAATTAATGATTCATTATTCTGAAAGGTATAAGAACAGTCTAGACACTTTCCTAATGTTCTTCTTTTTTCTCTTCATATTTTTGTACTCAAATTGCTAGACCATATCTGACATTGATAGGAGCTTAATCAATAGTCGTCATTATTATACCAAAAAAACAAGCATCACCATTAGAAAGAACTAACAAATTTTTATAACACTGGAAAAATTTAGTACTATCAATAGTATTCCAATATAGTTTATTAGCAATCAATATGTGTTCAGTCTGTGATGTCTGACTAGCCCAATTCAAACTTTGTAAACATATGATTGTGTAATCTACAGTATTATAACCATTATCTTTGAAGTGTGACCCTTAAATTTCAAGTGCCATTCGCGCCGACTAGCATTTCACCGACCGTGAATTCAATAACTGAAATTGAAAAGCAACAATAAATTCTCATTCTGAGGGAGATTTTAATTTTTCTTCTAATATTCTAAAGTTTTTATTATTGTTATCATTTTTATTAAAAAATAATATTATTCTAAAATTATTAATTCAGTTTCATATTTTGTATCAAGCAAGGAATGTATTGTTTATTTTTAATTTCAGTTCAATGATTGACTGTTGTTGAAACTAGTCAGCGAACGACACTTCAAACTTTGAGGGTTGCACTTCAACGATAATGGTTGCAACATACTGTTCAATAAAGCTAATAACAACCAACATTTAAAATCATTGGAGCACCAACAAGCCCCCACTTAATATCTGCTCGATATTTATATTATATAGCTGAAAAAAGATAATTATGAGAAAAGCATCAAAAATATTCTTTTCATGTCTTAACTTTCAAATTGGAGGGTGTTGTCCAGTCCCTCTTTTCCTAGTCTCCATTACCTAAGTTGTGCACAACAAAGGAAAAACAGTCTCAGCAGTTTGAAGGAACAAGTTAAAAGTTAAAAATTGAGTAAAGAAGGGTTGTTGACAGTCTACTGTTATGTTCAAGGACTTAATTGTTTGGTGGTATTTTTTAGGAAATTCTTAGTAGCGGCCCTACATGTGACCCAGGTGTAATAGGATTTGAGAGGTATTTTTTAGCCAGGGAAGCATTGGGTGGTGTAGTGCATGATAAAAGCACTCACTACTTTCTAATGCAACTCAGCTTCAGATCTCATAGGATTGGTTCTTCCACACCTAAAACAATAGCCAAAACTTAATACATCTTTTAAATTTACATTATATTTTATGACTCCAGTATCAAGAAAACCTTGGCAAATGAAGCACGATAATTCCATCCCTTTACTTTATAGCATTCTTTGGCTATTCTCTTCAGTTTGAATGAAGTCTTGCATGTGGTTTTGTATATGTTATACACTAAATAACCAAAAGAGTATATATCACTGTAAATTGACTGCTTATGGCTTCCATTAACAATTTCTGGGGCAATGTGCTTGTGCCGCTGTAGATATATATTTTGTTCTTCAGTTTTAAGGTGCTTTGCACTTCCTTGTTCTCGTTTACAACTCTTTCCAAAATCAATCAAAACTGGCAAAAATTGACAGTTGTTTTCATACAAAACGACATTGTCAGTTTTAATGTCATTATGTATATAACCACAGTTGTGAACATGATCAACTGCTTTAGCAAGACGATATAAAAGAGTATGCCACTGTTCCTCACTTAACATCAATTTGTCATCACACTTGCATAGTGACAGCAATGAGATGGATTGACCTTGAATACCATAAAACTGCATGACAATTTTAAATGGCTTCTCATCAACACTGACACCAAGAAGTGTAGGAATGCTTTCATGACTTTTCAAGTTGAGCACTACTTTGGCTTCATGTAATATGGCTTTAAGTGCAGCCTCTTTGGAGATATGCTCTGATTCTTCTGTTTTCAAGCATTTAACTGCTACACAGCTGCCTTTGTACTGACACAGTTTCACTGTTCCAAAAACACCAGAGCCAATGATACTATTAGTATTCGATTCAAAATTAAGAAGTTCATTCTTTATGTAGAAAGAATCTGGGAGATGAGATGTGGTAATAAAAACTTGTTTTTCAAGAGCTTTGTCCTTTGCCTTTCGCTCAGCTTTCCATTCTTCGTAGTAATTATTAGCAACATGTTCTGCAAATTTCCTTTTTTTGATTTCTCTTTCGTGATATCTTCGATTCTGTCTTCCAATTCTTGTTTTGATTTACTAGTATCCTTTATTCGAACTCCACAGTATATACTTTTTCGTCCTTTTCCTTTTTGTTTTCGTACTGATCGCTTGAAAACGTTACTTACTGTAAATCCTTGTTCATTGTAGCTGACATTACCAAACGAAGAAACTAGCTCGTCCCGAACCAAGTCAGTAAAAACACAATCTTTGTGGTGGATATCAGTGCATTTAAACTCTTCAAACTTCAAAGATAACCTGAAGATAATCATGAACAAAAATATAAAAGGGGATTATACATATGAACAGCATATTTTTCAAAAATATTCCATTGAAGTGCAAAGAATAAGCTATATATTATAAGTTACATAATCTTTTATACCATGGTATGGCATGCATGTTAGCTTACATGTTTTAATAATATTTTCTGATATCCATTTTAAATATAGATCAACTTACCGTTCAGTTATTAATTCAGAACGTCTCAAACCTTGCGTGTCATTAGAGGAATTCATTTATTTTCGTAAAAAGACACTCCGCGTGCTAGTTGTAGTCGACTCGGGATCGGACAATATAAAAACGATCGCAAAGGACCATGGGCAGTGGACAAACGTACCCGGACCAGGATGCTTTGCCGGCTTAGAAGCTTAAAACCTCTTGGCAGAAAGATTCAGTAAGATTTTTAACGAAAACATATCCACCAGTACGTGCTTGTGGTCCCTAAAATGTCTTGTGATATTCCTATTATATAACTTCACCTTCAGTGAATAATTGTTTTAAAATATATAATTATGCACACAAGATCGTAAAAACGTCTTTGGGTGGTTTTTTGGGTGGTGGTGGTGGGGATACTAGATCAATTATGCTTTTCATTACTATTTACATCAAATATCATAATATTCTCTTCCTTTTCTTTTAAAAAATAAGTGCGAATTTGGAGCGAAGTTATGTATAGCTGTGTGGCAAAGGTTACGAAACATAATGGATACATATGCAAAGATATCAATTTGCATCAGTTTTACATTAAATTCACATCGACATCAAATATCATATTCAAGCCATTTTTTCAAAGAGCGCGAATTTAAAGCAAAGTTGTGTGAAACTGTGAAAAACATGATACTAGCAAAGGCTATGAAACATGACGAAAATATGATGCAAAGATATATATTTGCATCAGTTTTTCCTTAAATTCACATTCACATCAAACATCATTTTTGAGTCACTTTTTCGATGAGCGCGAATTTGAGGCAAAGTTATGTGAAACTGTGAAAAACATAATCTTGGCAAAAGCTATGAAACATGATGCAAAGATATATATTTGCATCAGTTTTAAATTAAATTCACATCGACATCAAATATCATATTTAAGCTACTTTTTCAAAGAGCGCGAATTTAGAGCAAAGTTGTGTGAAACTGTGAAAAACATGATATTAGCAAAGGCTATGAAACATGACGAAAAATGATGCAAAGATATATATTTGCATCAGTTTTTCCTTAAATTCACATTCACATCAAACATCATTTTTGAGTCACTTTTTCGATGAGCGCGAATTTGAAGCAAATATAGACCGCGAAATTCACTTCATATTTGCACCTATGGTGAATCCATTATTTCATGCAGTGTTATCAACCAATAAATGTTAAGATAACGATGCTAAATTAACACCAATGGAATAACATCTAGGCCGATCAATATGCGAGCCGGTTTACATATCAGCGATCTACTCACACGGAAAGTATACAAATGAATCTTTCATTGATGTAAACATTCCAGGGGAATTTTATTTCCAGGCCCTATAGAAGCTACAGAACTGCAGATTTCAAACGCAAGTCAAAGAAAGTATGGTGTAGGGTTCTTCTTCAGTCCTTATCATAAAGTCATTTTCAGTACAATGTCGGTTCACGGTATAGTTGTAGAAGACGGTTGTTATGGCATAAGGAAGTGGACACGGTTTCACCCGCTATCAAACTGTACTTCTCGTCTAGTTAAACCCGTGAAAGCCGGGTCACTGTCAGGATACTCGCAAAAGCAATCCATAAGGATGGTACTGAGAGGTAAGGTAAAGTTTCTTTCGCATTCCCCAACTACAATTTTGCGGGAAGCTTACATTCATCAACGCCTTCAAAACGATTGCCATTTGTTGAAAAAATAGCTTTTTGTAAGAGACAACCATACACGCGACTTAACCCACCAGCATCTATCTTTGCTTCCCCTTCAAACTTAATGTGTGGTGAGGCTTTCAGGTTGAACTTTCTGTACATAACATTGTCATGTATACCTACATATAACGAAGAACTGCCCAAATGTATAAATTCATTTCTTCTCGTGCCTGTCGAGAAGTTGGTTAACAGACGTATTACTAGATTTGGACCTTTCTAGAGGCCCGCCTTTGCATTGATTCTAACTTTTCTACATCAGCTTCATTGCAGCAAGACCACACAATAACACAGTAATCAAAAATGGGCAAAATTAACGATTTGTATAACTCATATGCTGCATGTATAGTAAGGTTCTTTCTAAGTCGCCCTAGAACACCTACTCTTTTTCCAACCTTAGAAATAACATAACGGACATGATCTTTGTGCGTATGTTTTAGGGAAAGAGGGGTTTATGCAAAAGTGTGTGAGAGGACACAATTGTATTTCAAATGATCAAATTTAAACAAAGTTAAACTTTCTCACTTATAATACCTGGAAAGCTGATGTCATACTCTGTGCTTTGAGATCTTGCTTGGGCGAATAAACCCCCGTGCCTGACCCAACACCTTTTGAGGCATGGCACCGTCAAACCCTAGGGCGGGACGGGAACAAGTGTCAGTGTTTTTGAGCTCTGCTCGGTCGTCTTCAATATTTCAAATCCCTTACCCTGTTCCAGAGGAGGAAATTCTTCGAAGAGCCATTCGTTTACATGTTTAGCTTTACCATCTTTCTCAAAAACCACTTTCTTCATCCCAAGCCATGCCAAACTCAGTCTAATGTTTTTAGATGCCGCCGGCACTCCGCAGGCAGTGACCTTGTCAAGACATACAAAAATTCTGGTCCAAGTGTTCTTGATTGGAACAGCCAAAAGCTGACCAGTCTTTTTGGTGACTATTCTTCGCTTTCCACCATTCTTTGCTGCAGGCGATCGCGAGGTAGGAGTCTGATAACCAAAGAGTCGACGATGCTCGGCAATGGCCGATGTAACACCAGAAGATGGTGATACTGTTTGAGATCTTTGAGCGGTACCCTCAAGTCTTGCCACTACAGTCAATAAACTTTGAGCACAGGCTCTTAAAACATCCTGGAGCTCGCCATCTTTGTTATCAGAAGCATTATTTGTCGCCATCTTTACCTCACTCTCGTAGAAACAACAAAATTGGCGGGAAAATAGTGAAATAGCAGGAGTAGAGACTGGGCAGAGTTGAGCCCAGATCCCCAAAGAACTCAACTTGTACTACCCAGAGTGCAGTTCGCGGTGAGTCATTCATTTCGGCACTGAGCCATTCAACTCACGGTGGAGTATTCGTTAGAAGTCGATCTTGTGTCTAACTCGAAAACTAAATGTTAAATTCGACACTGACATTCCAAAAAATCAACTAATAACAAAAATATGAGAAAAGAAAAATGTAATTAAGCGATTAATATGTAATTAGAAGCTTAGTATTTTAAAAATGTAAAAAAGAATTTAAATGAAATATATTGTATTCTATTGTATTCTATTGTATCTATTTTGAGTCATTACGTTCAAGAACGAGTTATTCACCACATGATAATCTATAATATTTGTGGGACATCCATTTCGATCATAAGCCATTCATCACGGTTTGGTAATATTCATTTCATCATTGCTAATTTTGACATCGATCACGTGAGACTTTTGAAAACACTGATGCAGAATTTGTGAATTCAATAGGGAGGGAATTCAAAAAAAGAAACCCCTCTATATTAAAAAAAAGAATTTTGGACCTTAAGAGGGCGTCTCTGTAACAGCGTGCCACTCTATCTGGGCTCGAAAAATAGATTTCTTTTATATTGCTATCATCGAAAGTACTATCTATCCTCACTACAAAATTGCAGTTAGAATTGTTCTAAATTCTTTTTTCCACCCGCTATGCGAATTTTTGTCCATCGACCCCAAATCAGTGAAAGACGCCGATTTTCGAGGTCGGCCGAGGGCTACTTTCAAAGTCTGTTTTCTCGGGTTTCTCTGCACATAAAAGCTATTTTTTCTATCCAGAACTTTAGTCTAGTGTAACTTCTGCATAAAAACAGTAATAGATTTTTTTGGAATGCGCGAATTCTGAAAAATAATCCTAACTGATCGAGACTACTGAAAGCGTGACGTGGAAAGCTAAGATTATGAGACCTCGAATATTGCAAATTTCTCATTTGTGGCACCTAACCCAGCCCTAAAATATCATTCAACCTTGAGATAAGAAGCTATTTTATAGATGTGTGCAATAAAATTTGCGGCACATTGCGTTTCTACGAAATAAGCTAAGTTTCAAATTGTTCTATTTTCAGTTATTTCCTTGCGTGACACGACAGGCCGTTGGGTCTGTGACGGCTACTTCTTTGCTCGTTATCCTCAATACCATTACCTAAAATATAATATGACGAATTAAACCTTAACTTTACAATATTTGTTCCATTATAAAAGATTTCAATGATCTACGGCTTCATTTAATAGTGTTTCTATAACCTGTTTTGAAGTTTCACCGCACAGTAATTTTTGTAATTTGAATATCTCGAGCTCCTTGGGAGGTCAATCGTTATTTGTTTATTTAATTATAGTAAAGAAATCCTCGCTTAGTAATATCTCGAAACATCCTAAAGAGATCCAAAACTGAGAAGTGTTCTTGTTTGTAGAGCTGAATATTTCTAGTTTTTTTAGTTGAAGGTAACATATTATTCATATTATTGTAAGTGAAGGATGTACTTGCCCGCGTTAGCATCGTTATTTTCACTGTGTTATTGCTCAACTCTATACTTATATTAGTAGTACTTGGAATACTGAATCTATGTCTTTGTACTGAATACTAGTGAGTTAGACTAGGACGTCTAAATTGAAGACTCTTGCAAAAAAATAAAATAAAATAAAACAAAATAACTAATGCATATTTTTTAAAATTAGATATACATCTTTAATATAATACAAATAACCATAATTACAAATACGAATATATATCTAAGAGCGAAATTATCAGAGAGAAATAAACCTACTTACGATGGGCTCCGCCGAGAACCAGACGAAGCTTCTTATACAGTATATCACTTCTTCAAGAGACACCTTCAACACTTAGCATGGGCTGGGCTCTAAAACCAAGAGCCGGAGCTGCTCTACAGAAAAATGTGCGGTCGTATTTGACAGCAAAGTTTGACCTGGGTGAGAGGACTGGTAGAAAAGCAGACCCTGAACAAGTTGCCGCGGAAATGCGGTGCGCGAGAAATGAGAACAATGAAAGGCGCTTTGAAAGAGAAGAATCGGGCTATCGAAGACCCAGATTGCACGATTCTTTTCACGTCTTTCCACTTCGCGAAAAAAATCCACAGCACGAGATATTACCGTGACCAGTCCTCAGGAAAATGTACGATCTTTGGTAGACGAGGAAGACATTCAGGATGTAGTACGAGAGTCAGAACGTATAAATCTGTTACAAGAAATTGAGGATAGCATTGGCCTGCAACACCCCATTATTCACTAGTCAATTGAAACCCCCACCCCCCGACCCCCGCGAAGAAAGGATAATAAGAACCTATAAGGCTACAATTTTAAGAAAGGTTCTTATTAGTGGAGTTCAGTGTAAAAGTGTATAGGTAGAAACTGCTATAAGTTTTTTTGAGCATGTGTTTTGTGTAGAACATACTGTCCTGTACTAGGCTACGGGCTGCCTGTGCTTGGAATCACAACGCCTTCTTCGGTATTTTTCAAGATGGCCGACCTCTTGTTTCCAGGCTGACATATTCAAACGAGCGTTAAAATCCCCGCTCGATTCCCCGCTGAGAAAACCATTCGTTAAATCCCCGAACCCCGGGTGCAATCATGCTCTTAAAAGTACATCAAAAACGCGTCACGTCCCCGTTCAGTGCCCCGCCAGCCGGGGTTTTAATTGACTAGTGCATTATGACACGTACGATCTATGCGACTACTATATCAAAGAAACAAGATCTCAGCCTTCAATGGCGGAAGCTAAACATTAGAGAGTTTTAGATTGACTTTTTTTTCTCCCCGCAAACGGCAAACGTGACCACGTTTTCATAGTTTCCCTGTATTTTGCTCACCAGGCGCAAATATTCTTTTGATGATAATGATAATGATAATGATAATGATAATACAGCAAAACAACAACAAGAGAAAAGGCCGTCCAATAAAAGCATCATAATATCATAATAGCTTGGCTTCAAAGTAGTTGAACTTACTCGGGTAGAGTGAGAGCTGAATGTTCCTCTAAGAGAAATGAGCAATACATTGATTGATTGATTGAATAATGGTAATAATGATGATAATAATAATGGTTTATTTGAAGCATATCTACAGAGTAGATCTATATCTTAAAAAGTATTGGAGGAGCCAGTACCCGCAACCTCCACTTCCGAACCGCCGCCCCTATATGATCATAATTTTCACAATCACTCGTTCTGTAGTTATAAATGAATTCATACGTTTGTTTACACCTGTTGCAAAAATCGTCGTCTCAGCCGAAGAACAGTCAAGACTGCAAAGTATTTTTTCGAAAAAATGATAGTATATGGAGTTCGAAAATATCGGAAGGACGAAATGCCTTTTCACAATAGGAAATGATGGATAATTCATAAAGGAAATAAACGTTGAGAAGGTTAAATGACTAGTGACAAAGATATCAATGATATATTACCTACAACTTATAAAAAAACAAAAAAATGTTCAGCTCTACCAACAAGAACAGTTCTCAGTTTTGGATCTTTTTAGGATGTTTCGAGATATTACTAAGCGAGGATTTCTTTACTATAATTAAATAAACAAATAACGATTGACCTCCCGAGGAGCTCGAGATATTCAAATTACAAAAATTACTGTGCGGTGAAACTTCAAAACAGGTTATAGAAACACTATTAAATGAAGCCGTAGATCATTGAAATCTTTTATAATGGAACAAATATTGTAAAGTTAAGGTTTAATTCGTCATATTATATTTTAGGTAATGGTATTGAGGATAACGAGCAAAGAAGTAGCCGTCACAGACCCAACGGCCTGTCGTGTCACGCAAGGAAATAACTGAAAATAGAACAATTTGAAACTTAGCTTATTTCGTAGAAACGCAATGTGCCGCAAATTTTATTGCACACATCTATAAAATAGCTTCTTATCTCAAGGTTGAATGATATTTTAGGGCTGGGTTAGGTGCCACAAATGAGAAATTTGCAATATTCGAGGTCTCATAATCTTAGCTTTCCACGTCACGCTTTCAGTAGTCTCGATCAGTTAGGATTATTTTTCAGAATTCGCGCATTCCAAAAAAATCTATTACTGTTTTTATGCAGAAGTTACACTAGACTAAAGTTCTGGATAGAAAAAATAGCTTTTATGTGCAGAGAAACCCGAGAAAACAGACTTTGAAAGTAGCCCTCGGCCGACCTCGAAAATCGGCGTCTTTCACTGATTTGGGGTCGATGGACAAAAATTCGCATAGCGGGTGGAAAAAAGAATTTAGAACAATTCTAACTGCAATTTTGTAGTGAGGATAGATAGTACTTTCGATGATAGCAATATAAAAGAAATCTATTTTTCGAGCCCAGATCGAGTGGCACGCTGTTACAGAGACGCCCTCTTAATAATGCGGCACTTAGGGACATCAAGGTCATTGCTGTGTCTGGTGTTATATTGATGTATTCTAGAGCGTTTCCTGAACAAGCTGGTAAGATAATCAGGCGCAAGATTATTCATACACTTATACATAAGTACGGCATCTTTTATATCTATTAAATCAGACACAGGCAAAAGTTCCTTAAGAGTAGCCGTAATGTGCTCAAATTTGCGTTTCCCAGACAAAATATGGGGGGCAAAATTTTGAACTAGCTGTAGTTTGTGAATATTACTTTTAGGGACCGGTCATTATTTATCGCCGGGGTTGGGTTGGGTTGGGGGGGGGGGGGGGGGGGAATCAGTCGATTTTCGGGAAACTAAAGGGGGAACACCTTCAAAAGAGGGGATCACTCGAATGATTATTAATAAATGTGTGTAATGTTTTGAAAATTCTTGTAATTGAACCAGCCTTTAGGTGAGTGCTATTACAGTAGGCGGGGTGACTACAATTAAAAACTCACTAACACACACACTTCCGTCACGCACTGTCACGACCTTATTAACTATTCATAATTTCATATTTACTTATCATCTAATTAACGTGCAGTTCCCGACAATGTATTTGAACGATGTAGGGAACGAGAACTCGATTTATAGATTTGAATGCGTTTAATAGTCGTACTCGAACATAGTGTAACAATTAACAAAAGCCACCAGTTCCTAACAAAATAAATAAATATAAAATTCTGAAATACGGCGAACTAAAAACTATAAGCAAATAACGAACGAAAGAAAAACGAAAAATACTTACAAATACATTTGTCTTACGCCATGTAGAAAAAACACGTACGAAAACCAAGAAACGTTCTCTAAACAAAGTAGGTCCTTGCTCCTACCGATATTGGTTGCAACTGACCACAAATCTAACTTAATATGAATACATTAATACACTGCACGAAAACACGAAACTATGCGAACAATATACTTAGGACAAAGAAACTAAACAATGGAAAGAAAAAGGCGCCTTTTGGACGTAACAATTCAGGTTGCGTAGTTTATGACCTTCTCTGTCTTTAGGCCAATTGACAAGCCAGCACCTAATGACGAGTCAATACTTTGACCCCTCTTCCTCCACCCCATGTCATAAGAAACACCCACCTTTTCTGTCTCTCTCTCTCTTTCTCTCTCTTCTCTCTACTAGAGAAGATGATTGCGCGAACAGATCTTTCTCCAGTGAAAGTGTCGCAGTTTCGTTTCGCCAATGCCTCTACCGCCAAGTCTTTTTCTCTCTCACACTTTTTGAAGTTGCTTGAGTTCAGTGATGGGAGGCCAAGTGTCGTTAGTAGGGCAGAAAACTGAGTGTCGCCTATACCAGAATGCAATGCACCTAATCCTGCCCAACATTCTGATGAAAGGACAGTTTTCACCTCTCCACAGTGGGCGCAATTTAGTCTTAAAACGGGGCACATAATACATAAACACCTCATAGTTTTGACATGAGCTGAATACTTGTAATTCCTTTGTATTGTTAAACCTAGTACAGTGCGTTCTTTTAACTGTTCAATCCCTTGTGCAAGTGGAATAGTTTCTTTACATGCTTTCTTAGCTATACATAATTCCTTACGTTTGCTTGCATTAAACTCCATGTCTTTCCTTTGTGTCCAGTTTAAAAAAAAAAAGATCTAAAAAGACCAATGGCCGTAGGTGATTCATCAATAGTGGACAGAGCAGAAAAACCGGACGCATGCACAGTAGAGACTATTTTCATGAGCAATCCATTATGGCGGACGAAAAGCGGTAAAAATCTGTCTCTGGTAAATTGCTCTGAAAACGGACAAAAACGCAGCAATGACACTCAAAACTTTTGATAACAACTCATGATTCGCCAGAGCCCTTGATCTTGGTAGTTTTTTTGAAGCTTATCGTCGACTAGACGCCAAAATAATGAATTCTACGACTTGATTCAGAAGGACTTCGATCGCATCTCCTAGTGTTCGATGACAAGTGGGAAATCTTCAAATATAAGGACGGACATGGATATATAAGCTTCATACTTCGGCAAAAGAACGATAACTGAATGAACGTAAACATCAAATAGCATCCGAAAAAATTTGATACTATTTTTCAAACGAGGAATTTGAACTCACGACACGTGGGCCGAACAAGCGTAAGTTTACCTACACTGTTTTGCTTGTTCAGTCGTAACCTGCAGATTTATCCTTGGCGATTATTTCGAAGTATCTGAGTTATTCGCTACTACCTACCAAATGATGATCACTCTTCTGAAATTCTCTGACGAAAACGCCGATCAAGTGATTCACAAAACTGTTGAGTCGAGTAATAAGCACTCTCTCTTGGAGGGTTTGCTTGGAATTTTTCAAGGTTTCATCAGAAGGATGACAGTGTTCACGAATAATTCTTTCGTTTTTCTGCTATGAAGCCCGTGTTCACGCAGATATTCGTCTAGTTTTGCTAATCAGTTCCCAAGTTAATTATGTTCAGTTATATAATACTGTTCATTGCAGGTTCACTAAAAACTGTTTGAGGCTAAAAGTCTGTAGGACAATATTTTGTAGAAATGGTTGTACTGTAAATAAGAAAAAGCTGTCTTCCCTTCAGTTTTTGCCTGTCTTTCTATTTTCTTACGTAAAAGTGGTCAGGAACACATCGTCTAGAAAACAGTTTAGACAGTGTCTAGACATGTTGCTGTTTTTTTACATAATTATAAGAAAAATAGCTTAAATAAATGTGTTTTTCCCCATACCTTTCTCGTATTGTGTGGACAATACGAATCCATAGACGTGATGCCCGGAGGATATGTTTGTACCTCTTTCGGTTGGGCTTACTAGTATCTCGTCAAACACTTTGAATAGGCGCTGGGGGCAGGGGACAAGCAAACCATTACAGGTGTTTTCATGTACAGGATAGCAACAAGTTTTGCTGTTTTTCTGTTTTTTTACGCTTCAAATGGTAAAAGCACACTGAAATAGCTTCAGAAAAACCACAACTTCGCGCTTCGAGACCTTCTACTTGACGAACTGAACCACTACACAGGTCGTCGGACTTTCGAAGACGAGGTGAAAAATACAACTATTATTGGCCATTCTAAATTACTTCTTAATATAAAAACTACGAATGGTGTTTCTTCTCCTCGTAGCAACAAATTTAAAGTACTCGAAAGGACTCTTAAAGGGCTTGAAAAAAGGCGGGAATTTGACGCGCTTGCGCCGCTCTTGCGTTCGACATTGACCTTGGAGTAGCAGTAAAAGATAGCAGAAGAAATTGTATTCAAGATTTATGAGGACGAATGGTCCAAGAGAATTGAATTTTATTATTAATAAAAGAACATTCCACACTCATCAAACTCAAATACAGTAATTTAATAACATTGAATGGCAATAAAACAAGTTTTTCAAGGGTATATATGCTTCGCAAAACAGTGTAGGTAAACTTACGCTTGTTCGGCCCACGAGTCGTGAGTTCAAATGCCTCGTTTGAAAAATGGTATCATAATTTTTCGGATGCTATTTGATATGTTTAAGTTCATTCAGTTATTGTTCTGTTAAGGAGAAACTGGTCTTCTTTAATGTATTGTTATAGATCTTGTTTACAAAATGTATAATATACCGTTCGTTCAAATGCCCTAGCGATGACAGGTATGTCTGGTCCACATTTCTGGATTTCTGGATAAGAAGAACTTGTCCTCAGTACAGATCCCTTGGATGCTGCTGGCGCTGCATCGGATAACGAACGTCAATGGCACTTGGCCGTGCGCTTAATCTACATTGATCTCGTCGGAACTGCTTTATTTTGTTACTGCTCTTAATGTTACGAAACGCCTCAATTTGCCCTATATCCTGAAATAGAATATGTGATATTCAAAGCCATTAATTTCTGTACAGCAATTTTTAAGATTTTTTGGTGAAATACCATCAAGTCCTGATGCCTTAGCGATATTTAGTTCTTCTAATGAAATAGTTTTGTTGTTAATTCGAGGTAATTTTAGCATACTTTCAACAGGAGTAATATAGTCATGACATTACTTATGACTGCTAGCTAATTGTGAGGCCATGTTAGGTCCTATGGAAGTGAAGTAATCGTTGAATATAGTATATCATTTTCACCCCCAAAACAGTCATTCACCTCATACACGCTGTTAAGTTTTGGGAACACGAGTTTTGCCGAGGCTGTGATTAAGCTACAAGTGTAATCCGCTCCATTATTATAATGTGAGATGTTACAACTTAACAGTTTTCTGAACATATAGTTAGTTCATAACACTCCGTTCTATAAACTTTTTTAGTTAGTTCCTGCTAATTATTGAACATGAATGTACTATAAGTTATTTGACATTTGTTGTTTTCAATTAATACATTAATATTTACACTTTTACCTGCAAGTACCTATTCAAGCTATTCAAGGCAGGTTAAAAGGAAAGACAAACATCTATAATTACGATAATTACAATATTATGGTGCAAAAAAAGACCAAAAAAGGAAAATAATATTTGCAATTAATAGATATGATTAAGTGTTATTTATAATGAATATCGATACACATTTATAGTTTATAATATATAAACGACAATGGGACAAAAGAAATGTGAGACATAAACACAAACGGAAGTAGAAGTCGTATCAAGAATTAAGAATTAAACATCATTGGAATTTCAACATAATAACCATTGAAATCTAGACTCTTAAACAGTAATGACCTAATTTCTTTTTTAAAGCTATTTTTTGATAATTTCCTTATACGATCTGGGATTTGATTCCATAATCTTACACCCATTCTGGAGAAAGAATCTTTCTTAATGTTTAATCTCGATGATCTGGAGAAAAGATTGTTATCATAAGCGGATCTCGTTTCATAAGTGTGGATGTCTTTAATGTAAATAAAGAGTTTTCTAACGTTGAGAGGAGCATTGTTGTTAGTGACATCATACATCAATGTTGCTAATGATTCAATATAAAGTAGCCATATAGGTAATATGTTAGTTTCAATAAATAAAGGGATAGCACTTTGCGTCGATTTGACATGAAATATCAATCTAAGAGCTCGTTTTTGTAAAATCAATAATTTATCTTTCAGTTTTTTCCTAGCCTGACCCCAAATACTTATTCCATACATCAATAATGGCTGTAACAAAGATTTATACATAGTTATCAAAGTATGTTTTGGTAAAAAATACCTTAGTTTAGATAGCAGACCAACTACTCTACTAATTTTGTTGCTCAGTAAGTCAATATGAGGTTTCCATGACAATTTACTATCAATCAATACACCAAGATATCTAACATAATCTTTTTGTTCAAGATAGATATATTTACTATTTCTGTAATCAAAACGTTTAATTTTAATTTGATCACCTACTTTACGACGGGAGGAATGGAAAATAACGAAGTTCGATTTTTTTATGTTAACTGTGAGTTTATTAGCAGTAAACCAATCTTGCAGCTTTGCAAGTTCGTTATTCATAACTAATTCTAGATTTTTAAAATTTTTATTAGAATATAAAAGTTGGTATCATCAGCAAATAGATGAAATTTCAAAACTTTAGAGCTTTGACAAATATCATTAATGTATAATAAGAAAAGGAGAGGACCTAAAACAGATCCTGGGGAACGCCGCATTTGATCTCTCGTTTATCAGATATATAATTATTAACAGTTGTAGTTTGGGATCTACCGGTCAAATACGATTCAAACCAATCATACAAACATCCTCTTATGCCCTATGTGTAAAGTTTTTTTAAAAGTAGAAGAAAGCAGAAAGCATAATTGTTCTCTTTTTGAAAAACCCTTGCTTTATTAAATAACGCCTGTGTGTTCGGCGTAAGATGGTCGTAGATTCCAATTTTTCCGGTAGAAGCCAAGCCAATATCATCAAGATCATTATTTGGAATTTCTTTTTTACGATTCATGACGGTTTCTTTGGCAATACGTCGAGTAAATTTACAAATTATTGGTGGCGGGAAGTTTGAATTTCGACTTGGAACTCTGTGAGCGATATCTATATCATACTCAGCTATTTCAGCTCCTATCTCTTTGAATAACTTCATACATATGTCGACTGATTCGCGGGAAGACTCTGATCGATGTTTCTGTTGAATACCAAGAATTTTGACGTTGTATTGGTAGCTATAAATCAGTGCCGATTCGATGGTTTCGTCGATTTTGTGGACATTCTCTTCTATTTCTTTAAGTTTCGTCATCATATTCTTGATTTCTTTCTCGATGGATGTCTTAAAAGCTTTAAAGCCATCATATTCTTCAGAAAGACATTGTACGCTTTTATCCAAATCTTTGTCAGAACCCTCGGCGTTGAAGGCGGCCATTTTGTTTTGAATCTTTAACAGTTCCAGTCTAAAATCATCTACTTGTATCTTCAATTCTTCATTTTCTTTTCTCAGTTTCAAAATATCTTTAGACATATTCTCATTTATGTCTTTAGAGCATCATAATATATAAATTAATTGATGTTAGGTTTGAAAAATTTGAAAATCCGTTACGCTCACGGACATGCGAATGAACCGTAATGGAAGGAGTGATGCTCATGTATTCCATTTCAACAGCGTAGGTTTGCTTTTCAGCAGCAGAAGTAAGAGTTTGGATTTGCTGATTCGATGGTGACAACCTTCCAAATAGTAAAGCTACATGGAAGTGACCCACGTTTTTTTTGGAAATTTAGAGCTCTAATGCCTCTTAATGTTTTCTCCAACTTAGAAGCTTCTACATCCTAGTTAGAGATAGATACAAGAAAAATAGAAGAGTTTGTAATGCACAAAAATAGTTAATCAAGGTAATTATAAACAAAACACGGAAGCGGTAACTTAACCCAGTTATTGGTTCTCAATCTCTGAAGAGCTAATAAAAACATGGCAACATAAAAAAATGTTTCCATAATGGGTAAAATTATCTTTGGTTTGAAATTCTGGACCGATATTGTTTTCATAGAGGAACAATTTGGTATATTCGTGATTTGGAAACCCCCGCGCCTTAAAGCTTAATTTTGTACACACCTTGAGCACATGAATAAATATAAGATTTGCACCATTAAAGAATGGTAAACAAAGGCGAAATAGGCCCTTTGCAGCTAGTGGTCACGTGCTTGGATACCGCTTAGCAACACAAAACTGGAGTGCAAGCCTTCCAGTAAACAAAAGCTCTAAGAGGTCAAGCACGCGTGGTTTTATACAATAGTTTCATCGTTCAAAACGCTTAATCCTTTTGCCCTGTCTACAAAAACAGTAAGATCATCTTAAATTCTCTCCTTTGGACTCGATTTTTGGTTCGAAGTAACAATATTCATCGCGTTATCGCGAAACATTTGTCACCGCCGGCCCGCTCGACGGCTGAAAAACATGGCGACTTCGCAAGGTATGTACTTCAAAACTCTCCTTTTTTTGGTTTCTTTTCAATTATTGGACTTCTAAAATCGTTAAAATAACAGTTTAGAGTGTAAATGGTGATCGGTTGTAATTGGACGGCATTTAATGGCCGATTTGTTTATTTTTTGTGAGAGTGATTCCACGTCCAAAGTCAAGACTAACCCATGTTTACATATATTCGCTGTAGATGTTAGAACTCCCGACGAGCCATCACATACCAAGAAAAATTCTTCGTACTATTGTTGTGTTCCCTTGTGTAACGGAGATTCTCGATATCATCCTGATTTAAAGTTTCACCGCTTACCAGGCCGTGCAAGGGATGAGCAATTGAAAAAGGAATGGCTGGTGAAGATACGAAGAGATGTGGGCCCACACTTCAAGGTATATAGGAATCTAACAAAATCAATGCACAATACGAATTGCGTGTGGATCTTAAAAAAACTGTAATGAAGATAAAAATAGTTGAATACAGTTACGTTGTTATTAAAAGGACATTTGATTTATAATAGGTTAACAAAAGTACCAGAGTGTGCTCAAGACACTTCACTGAGAAAGATTACAATCCTCCAACTGATTCTGGACGTCAGTTGCTAAAAAGAGAAGCCGTACCATCAATCTTTGACTGCTCAACCAAATCCAAAGCAAGAAGAAAGATAATTCGACAAGTAGATAGGTAATGAATATCACATATTTCTACTTCAATACATTTCATTTAGATTTGACTGATGGAATTGTACTTGATGTTTATTTTGGTTTAAACCAAAATAATTTTATAATTTTAATAATTTAGTCTTTTATAATTTTTTATTTATTGTGAAATGAGTGTCATCATAATTTCAAAACCTTTTTACAGAGACACTCAGACAGATGAAAGTGATGACAATGAAGATAATAGTCCCAGCACTTCTACAACCTTCAGCATGGATGACCTACAAGCAGAAGTCCAGTCACTCAGAGCACAGTTCCAAGATGCACAAAAGCAACTTGAACAAAGTAGAAATGAAACTGCATCTGCCCTCACTGAAATAAAAAGGGTTAAAGTTGAAGCTGCAAAAGAAATTGAGGACAGTAAGAGGCAAGCTGCAGAACAATTAGCACTTAATAAATTTGGGCTTGAGAGATTTGGCACAGACAATGAGATCATAAGATTTTATACAGGTTTCCCATCCTATTTACATATTCAGTTCTTTTTTAAGTTTTTGCAGCCATGTGCTGCACAAATGACATATTGTTATGCCTCTGGAGAAAGAGAAAGTAGACCAGACTCAAGAAATATGCTTCTTGTGGATGAATTGTTTATGTTTTGTGTACGCCTCAAACTAGGTCTATTCGGACAGGATTTAGCTCATAGGTTCCGAATACATAAATCGTCAGTTTGCAGGAAATTGATCACATGGACTAATTTTTTGTATTTTCTTCTTGGCAGTCAAGTGATCTGGCCTTCAAGGCAAGATGTTGATAGGTTTATGCCAGAAGGTTTTAAAAGGCTTTATGCAAGCACACGCGTCATTTTAGATTGTACAGAGATTTTTGTTCAAACACCTACCTCCCTACTACTTCAGTCGCAGCTTTATTCTAGTTATAAGAGTAATACTACACTCAAGGGTTTGATAGGCATTACCCCTAATGGAGCTATTAGCTTCGTTTCTAGTCTTTACACAGGGGGGATTAGTGATAAGGAAATCACAAGGTGCAGCGGTATTCTAGATTTGTTAGAACCTGGTGATTCAGTCATGGCAGACAAAGGGTTTGACATTGAAGATTTACTTAGGGAGAAGCGGGTAGAGTTAAATATTCCTCCGTTTCTTGAAAGTCAGGAACAATTCTCTGCTGCAGATGTTCAAAAAACAAAGACAATAGCAAGTCTTAGAATTCATGTTGAGAGGGCAATAAGAAGAGTCAAAGAGTACCACTTTTTTGATTCAGATGTGCCATTGTCCACTTTAGGTTCAGTCAATCAGTTATATACTGTAGCCTGCCTCCTTACAAATTTTCAAGGCCCACTTATTTTAGCCAGTGGTAATAATGAGGCATAGTGTCTGTAAAAAGTTTGTGAATGTATGATTAATGTGGCTTACATAACCCATTAGATAATCTTTAATGCAGGTTGGTTTATCATGTGTCTTAGATTGCTTTTTGTAACTATTACAATAATATAATATTTGTTATCATAAGAAATCTGGCCATGGTTTGAGAACAACAACAAAAATCTTAGTGTATTAATGTTAATAGTAATTGAAGAAAAAATTATTAACTTTGTCCTTTGCTTGCTGGAAAAACACTGAATCAAAATTAATTCTAGAGCAAACAAACAAATTTTCGTCAATGTAACTGAAAAAATCACACCATTCTAATCCTGTGAGTCCAAGCTGGCACTGGATCTGGTAATAATAAATGTCTGTTGTTTTCAGTTTGTAATGGTTAGTGTTCTGGTCCTTGGTGAGATACCTCACATTGTCAAATGATGTTTCCCCCTCTTTAACAACCTTTATTTCTAACAAGCCAAAGGGATTCTGACCATTATTTACGGCATCAAGGTCATAAACTTTCCTGTCTGGGCTACAACCTAGCCATGGGCACTTTGGGTGGACAATCAGCCCAGATGGGAAGAGATTTACTCTTCCACCCTTTGCATTGCTAGCATAGACCATGGCAGCATGTGGTTCAAGTTCAATGCCTCTTCTCATTGCTGCAGTTTGTACAAATCTGGTGGTGTTTAGCTGATTGACAAGGGTGTCAAGATGTGACACCCGGCGAGCGACAATGCCAAATTTGCTTGCTGTTACCCTTTTTTTTCTGAGCAGGTGCCATACATCACTCTGACTTTGAGTGACTGTTTGCTGCTGCACTCTCAGTGATGACTCTGTTGTCACAGACAATGTTCCAAATATAACTTGTTGACGACTGTCAAGACAGATTGACACATTGTTGTTAAATCTGTCCTCTGCACTTGAGAGGGGAAGCTCTGGGAAAGAAGTGCAAGTAAAATCATTTATGATGTAGTCAGTTGACATCTTTTGTTGATATGACAGGACGCAGCCTTTTGGGACATTTCCAAACTTGCTCTGTACAAATGGGATATTGCCAAGTTGATCTTGATTGGGCAGAATGGTTGTAAAGAGAGGACAAGGTGGTTGGAAACCATTAAAGTGCTCTTTTGTGAGGGTAGGATACTGGGTAGATGGAGAATACAAATTACTCTTGATATATCTGCTGTACGAAGCGCCAAGTTGGGGTTTTTTCACTAGCACGTCTTGTATTTCTTTTTGTGCGATTTTGGATCCTCTAGGTATGCTCCAACGCTGTTTCATGCTGGTACATGTTAGCTCATCAGGCAATGTCCGATGTCCCAGTTGCTTAAGAAGGGCTAAATAGTAAAGAAGCCCGATCACATGATGGCAGTATCCACCTGCCCAGGCTACACATGAGCACAGCCCAGACAGCAATG
Source organism: Actinia tenebrosa (assembly GCF_029948245.1). Taxonomy (NCBI): domain Eukaryota; kingdom Metazoa; phylum Cnidaria; class Anthozoa; order Actiniaria; family Actiniidae; genus Actinia; species Actinia tenebrosa. The sequence continues at coordinate 7,839,417 of NW_028292580.1, read as the reverse complement.
TCAAATTGTTGTCGTGGACTGACACCTCTAAAATGTGCGGTGGTTCAGACTTCCTCATTGAGCGGTAACACTTGCATTTAACTCTCACGGACTGGTCGGTATATATCACTAAAAAATTGGAAAAATTAGTGTGAATTGTCCGCCATTCATATCATAATGAAATAGAAAAAACATTTTGGCTATCAAGTACCTTTAACGTCATGTAAATAGCCTGGTTCCGCCATAAATTTGTACGCTTTCGAAGTGCTTGTGCAGCCAGACTTCTCTTTAGCGTAGCTCCCTACACCATCGAAGGTGAGGGAAGGAAAGATAGAGATGTCTTGAGTTTCTACTTCATCTAAAACAAAAATAAAAATATCAGGACGAAGAATTTTTCTTGGTATGTGATGGCTCGTCGGGAGTTCTAACATCTACAGTGAATATATGTAAACATGGGTTAGTCTTGACTTTGGACGTGGAATCACTCTCACAAAAAATAAACAAATCGGCCATTAAATGCCGTCCAATTACAACCGATCACCATTTACACTCTAAACTGTTATTTTAACGATTTTAGAAGTCCAATAATTGAAAAGAAACCAAAAAAAGGAGAGTTTTGAAGTACATACCTTGCGAAGTCGCCATGTTTTTCAGCCGTCGAGCGGGCCGGCGGTGACAAATGTTTCGCGATAACGCGATGAATATTGTTACTTCGAACCAAAAATCGAGTCCAAAGGAGAGAATTTAAGATGATCTTACTGTTTTTGTAGATAGGGCAAAAGGATTAAGCGTTTTGAACGATGAAACTATTGTATAAAACCACGCGTGCTTGACCTCTTAGAGCTTTTGTTTACTGGAAGGCTTGCACTCCAGTTTTGTGTTGCTAAGCGGTATCCAAGCACGTGACCACTAGCTGCAAAGGGCCTATTAACTATGATTGATGTCATTTTCAATAGTTTTTTTGAAGGACCACCACTTAAGATGCGTTTGAAGAATGGATCTCGTGCTCGCTAACTGGATGATCTTTGTGTCTTTCCCATGTGAGTGCTCTAGCGATGTATTGGTTCAACATTTCATTGCTTTTTCTCACATGACCTCTGAATGCTTAAAGTCTGTCTTTGTCCATCGAGGAAACCTAGTATAAAACAAAATAGTGAAATTAAATGCTGCTCCCCTGGAATTAATGCGTCAGTGTATCATTCTTCTAACGTAGATTATAAAATGTTTGAGAAACCACGATTGGATGGCGACCGTGTTTGTATTAGAGGACAGAGACGTGCTCAGCCATTCAAGCTCAAAAATATTTTATAAAAGTAAGATAAAACGTACGCTTGTGTCTATATACTGTGATATAAACACTGTGGGAGATTGTAGAGCACTCGGGAAGTCATAGAAACACTCGGCATCAAGTGTTGAGTCAAGGGCAACAAGGTCAGAAGAGGTCATCAGCTGATGTCTACGCCTCGTGTTTCTCTACGACTTCTCTCTTTCTCTACAGCTCACAGCGTGTTTATATCACAGCATATGGACACGCGCGCGCACCATATTATGTTCCCTAAATAATAGCAAAGTATACCTTTCTTTAGCTTCATTCCAGGTTTTACATAAAGTCTTTACTATAAAGTATCTCTCGACCTCCCTAACTTCCTTTAACCTTTTTGCTTCGTTTTCCATTTCCGCAACTCATTGTCTTGTCTTTAACTTGGCCAAGAAGATCATGTATTTCTTGTTCCATCAGATCACCTCAAATCCTTAAATTTATATAGCGGACAATTTGATGTAGTGGGTTTCAATGTCTTCACTGTCGCCCTTTGCCCTTTCAATTCCAGTTTTTCTTATGCCATTAAACTTTCTTCTAGAACTACAAATTTTTCCTCTTGAAAACCTGAAAGAAAGTACACTTGCTCCAACTGATTAATCTGTAGAACAAAATGGAGTATTTACGCTATGGATCTAATTTTCCTGCTCATATGAAAGCACAAAATAATATGAGCTTGAGATTAAATTGCTCATGGTAAGTACTTATTTAGTACATAGTGAATGATCGTCAAGGGCAACCTTTGATTTACTTTGATTTTACTTTGACTCTCTCCAGAAATCTTTGCTACAGCATCTCTCCATTCGTGGGTTTCAAACATCGTTTTTAGTAAGTTTCGTGCAAGTATCACCTTTGATTCAAAGTTCATATAAAATCAACATTTGTTACTAGCAAAGCTTATCGGTAGACTAACTAAAGGAAGGAAGGAAGGAAGGAAGGAAGCTTCTTTATTTTGCCACGGTAAAAACATCAGTCGATTGCCTAAAAATATTTAAAAGTAAAGATTTACGATTAAAAAGCTAGTTACTGTTTTACATGTTTGCCGTGGAGCCCTTAGTTACAACTTTTCTTGCTGTACAAACTATCAATTTCCGTTTTAAATTTTCGTACTGACTTGACCTCTTTTATACTTAACGGTAGGTCATTCCACAATTTTGCCCCACTATAGCTGAATGATCGTTTTAGATATTCAGTGTGTGGCTTAGGTATTGACAGTTTATGATCATGATTTCGAAGGTTGTATTTAGTATGGTAGTCGGAGAAAAGGTTTTGTAAGTAAACTGGTGTACGTCCCTGCATCGTCTTAAACATTAGTAGGGCTTTTTGTTTTTTACGACGAACTGCAAGTGTATCCCAGTTTAATTGGTCAAGGAGATGGCTAGATCTTATGTCATAGTTAGATCTTGTGATAACTCTAGCCGCTCGATTTTGACGCTTTTGTAGTTGAACACATAGTTTATCACTTAATCCATCCCAAACTGCACTACAATAGTCCAGTTTGGGTAGAATTAAGGCTTCGTAGATTTGGATGGCACTATCGGTCGAAATAAATGGGCGAACACGTTTTAGAGCCCCTATACTTGAAGAGATTTTCTTCGAAATGTTGTTAACATGTTCTGACCAATTAAGGTTTTTATCGATAGTGACACCCAAAGATTGGGTGTGATCAACTTGTTTAACGCTAGCTCCATTAATCGCAATATTAATAGTGGAATCGCATTGCGCTGTGAACTTTTGGCGGGACCCAATAATCATAAATTCCGTTTTCGCTACATTCAAGCTTAGCTTATTTGCTAACAACCACTGATGTATATTAGTGAGTTCAGTGTTGATGCTTGGTTCCAAGTCTCCTACATTTTTACCATGAACGCTGATGCTGGTATCATCAGCAAACATTCTTGTTATGGCTTGCGCCAAACAATTTGGTAAGTCATTAATATACAGGAGAAATAAAAGTGGGCCTAAATTACTGCCTTGTGGTACACCGCAGCTCACAGTACAAGGCTCAGACAGACTTCCGTTAACACTGCACAGCTGAGACCTCGTCAGTAAATAAGAACGGAACCACTTGAGTGAGCCTTCATCTACACCATAATTCGATAGTTTGGACAAAAGAATTTCATGATCTATGGTGTCGAAGGCTTTTTGGAGGTCTATGAAGATTACTCCGTTAAGTAGTCCCTTGTCTATATTAACTGACCATTCGTTCGTTGCTTCGAGCAACGCGGTGACAGTGCTGTGCAGGGAGCGAAAGCCTGACTGGCATTCCGTCAATAACTGGTTTTCATTCAAATAATCGTATAGTTGATCATAAACGATCTTCTCAAATATCTTTGAAGCAGTGGGGATGACCGAGATTGGGCGATAGTTGTTTAGGTCAGTTTTCTCCCCTTTTTTAAATATAGGCGTTACTTTCGCTATTTTCCACTCCCTAGGAAAAATGCCCATTTTAATAGATTGTCGAAAAATCACAGTGAGAGATGGTCCCACTATAGAGGCGGACATTTTTAGCAATTTGTTGGGTATGTTATCTAAGCCTGCAGCTTTCTTTTCCTTTATACTTCTTAACAAGTCGCAAACAGTTTGCTCACTTGGAGGTTGGATAGCGAAAGTTTTACCAGTTGTAGGTTTCAGAAATGATTCAAATTTAATGTCAGATGGAGGTAATTTATTGGCTAGAGTCTGGCCTATACTTGTGAAATGTTCATTGAAAATCTCGGCCATCTCACTTGGTGAGGTTACTGATTTATTGGCAACTTTAATTTCGGAAACGCCGGAAAATTTGCTAGCCTTTCGAGCACTTAGATCATTAAGGAGGTGCCATGTTTTCCGAGGATCAGATTTATTTAGTGCTAAATTTTCCGTAAAGTATTTTTTCTTCGCTAATCTAATTTCGTTATTAATCCTGTTTCTCGATTCTTTGTATTTTTTGCAAAATAAGTCACTGTCAGTGGAAATTGCTTTCCTTTTCAATTGGTCACGTGACCGCATTTTCTGTATTAGCTCCGTTGTGATCCATGGTGAGTTTTTCCTTCCCACACGCTTGTGGCGAACAGGCAGGTGGGAATCAATACACTTGGTTAGCAAGGTTTTCCAGCGAATCCACATATCATTCGGATCATCGTAAGACTTGATGTCTGACCATGGCAGTTGTTTGAGATCACTCAAAAATTTGTCTTGATCGAAATTTCTGAAGTTACGTACCTCAATTTTGCGAGCCTTTGACGGCTCGTAATGAATTTTTCTCGTCATGAATACTAAAGAGTGATCACTGATGCCAAGATGATACACACCTGACTTACTAATTTTGTCGGGAGTGTTTGTCACACATAAGTCAATTAATGATTTGGTGTTATGCGTTACACGTGTTGGCTCATTTAATAGCTGATAAAGCCCATAGATATCCAAAATATCAATTAAATTAGATGAAGCTAGGTTCGTTCTCGTTAGTTCTAAGAGATCGCAATTTATATCACCTAACAAATAATAATCGAGATTTGTCTTATCAATGCTATCTATGAGCTTTTCAAATGTCGTAAATAACTCGAGGGGTGAGTTGGGAGGGCGATACCAAGTACTAACTAAGAATGATTTTGATCGTGGCTTAAAGATTTCTATAGTGATGAGTTCTAAGATCCCATCATCAAAGTCGTCGCGTCTTTGATAACTCAGGTTGTTTCTCATGTAAATACATACGCCTCCTCCGTTTCTACCATTCTGAGATCGATCTTTTCTGACAATATCGAAACCCTCTATATGTAACTCAGAATCCATAATGGTAGAGTCTAATTTTGTTTCATTGATTGCCAGGATATCAATTTCAGGAGATGCGGCGAGAAACACCCGTAATTCATCAATGTGCGCAACTAAGCTATTAATATTTAAGGAAGCCATTGTTAAACCACGACCAAATATTTTGTCTAAATTACGTGACTTACCCTTGTTCCCTTTCTCTATGGGCTCCATGACAGTTAGTTCCTATGTCTTCTTTAAAAAAATAATAAAATTGGTTGCAAACTGTTTAGTTCCTGATCTATTTAGATGGAGCCCGCTCCGGTTTAGATGTTCGTCAGGCTGGATGTTGGAATGTTCTATATAGTTCCACAGTTGTTCCTTTCGCAAAGCTGTTCGATGATGGTGTTGGCTTCCTTTGCCTTTCTGTTTAGCGATTCGTATGAATGAAAATGTCCAGTTCGAAAAAAGTAGCGCAAAATACCTAGCGCATTGATGAACGTGCGCTGCAATGGAGCAGAAATTTTTCGGTTATTTGTTAATCTATTAAAAGTGGTTGTCAGCAAAAATCAGACATTTTGACAAATCCGCGGCAAGGGTCGAAAATTTGATTTTGCTAATATTTTAAACTTAGGTAGGCCTTAGTGTAAGTAAAACAACTGCGTAGTTTGTTTGGTAAAATACCGCTTAGTTTTCGAAAAAATCGAAGAAAAGAGTTTTGAGCTAAAATTCGCTAATTTTCGGCCGATAATTTACATCAACTTAAGCAGTTTATCGCGACCAAGAAGTTGTAGATGACCCCCCTTATTTATTATAATTTTTCATGCTGCCCCCCCCCCCCAACAAAAACAAATAAATAAAATAAAAAAATACACACATTCCTTTTCAAATTTTGTTAGAACTCCACTATAAGCCTATAATTATGACTCCATTTTTGAGTAGATTATCATATTGTAATTGTAAGCAGGTGTCGATGAAAGTCTCTATCTTTAATTAGTGATTTTGTTCTTTAGCAACCCGTGTAGGCTTATATATTATATCCCACCTATTATTAAATTCCTAATAGTATTCCATGCACAATACCAAGGAAGGTGAAAACTTTGTATCAAAAATATTCAGGTTCATTGGACTGGAGTATAAAATTATGTATTATAAAGGTAAATAGTACATAAACTTGCCTTACTTTTTATTTCGTATGAAAAAAAATTGACAATGACTGTCATGTGATTAATGTCTTTAGTGAAATTCTCGGAAAGCTATTAACATAAATCTCAACTCTCCTAAAAAATACTACTCAACTAAACAGCTTATCCTCTATGTTGGACTCAATGATATAGATCCTTGGTCATTTCATTGACTTTGGGCAAGGCTTGCCATCTTGTATAGAATAACTGAAGCTACAAAAAGTGTTGTTTTGCACGAAAGACTCCTCCTGACATTTCAAATTCCATGGCTGGTACGTTGCTCAGTGGATAAAAAAACCTTCTAAATAGCATTCAGTTGAACCTTGCATTACTCTGAGAGATTCTGGCTCTAGTCTTCTCCGCCTGACTCTGCATAAAACTCAGCAGGCACCTTGTTATCTTTCTGCTGCAATTTAGTGGCACGGACGTTTGCAAGCACGTGCTTCTCCTTAATTCTAACTCTTATTAGTTTTTATTGTATGAGACATCTTCGAGTGGCACGAAAATTAAATTAGACAAATAACTTGAAAGCAAGCAGTGATGAGAGTTGTAGTTTCGTTTATTGTTACTCAAATATTTGTCGATCGTCAAAATGCCCTAGAGTTAAGTTTAGCAATCCATCAGTAAACTAAACATCAGTAAACAGCAGACCATATAGTTTACTGGACTCTTACACTCTTATTATTCTGGGATATACATCAAACTATTGATCCAAGAGTGTCAAAATCTCAATTGGTGTCACAGTCGACGAAAATTTCCTTTTCATCAAGTGGCCACATACTTGGCAAAAATTGCTTGTAAGGTCGATATGTTAAAGCACTGGGAACATGGGCCACTTGGTTCTTGTACTTATTGGGATAGTAAAGCAGACGCTTCGTTATCTGGGGCACCATGAAGCTTAGTAACGGTACTCATATCAGGGGTTTTGAAATGACAGCACTCAAGAACCGCCAGGTTTCTGCTGCAACTTGTTTTCATTCTCGGCCACAGTGTCAAGAATGGTCTTCAAATCATTAGTGGTGATTGAGGCAGCAGCGCTTTCTAATTTCTGGCTCTCATAGGCGTGCTGTCCGTACTCAGCTGACTGTGCTTCACATAGAGTTATTGCTGTGAGGGCTTAGATTGGGCCCGGCAATGCATCAGTATCTTCGAGAACCTTAGATACAATGGAGTTGCTGTCGCCATTGTTCGTGTTTACCATGTCATTTAGGGTAGTCATAGGTACACCCGGCAAAATACTCAGTTTTTCAACTTTGTCGCTCCATGCACTACAGGTTTTGGTATTACATATCAACGTCGGGCATAACCGGTACAGTATCTTTATACAAATGTTGTCATTTGTATAAACCTTGCGAGTCGTATGCCATTACAGAACTCAGCTTGTCTCTTTTCGGCTGCACTTTGGGTTGCTCTTGCCTTTTTACATGCTGCGTCATTGTTTGCTGTATGCAAAGCTACAGATACTGATGGAAATGAGGTGACCGCCTCCGCTCAATCTTGTAGGACTTCAGCGTGCGTTATACACTTGTTACAACTACAAAGTTTGTAGGGACAATTAGACACTAATGCGCGCTAATGCCTCCATGTTTTCTACATTTAGCACACGTACAACCTGACTGTGTTTCCATTTCAAAACGGTGCATAAATTAATCGAACAAGGTGGGGAGATGGAACAAACCGAAACCAACGTACGTGCATAACGCGAGCACGTGAGCATGGGAATTTTTGTTGGAGCTATGGCATGAAATTTTTAAAATGCAGCAGTTCGACCTAGAGTGTGTTATCTAAAATGTCGTCAAGAATAGTTTCAAGATCCATTACAGAAGAGAATGGAGGTCACAGTTACATTCATTAACGTTTAAAGCCAGCCAGACTATTTGTTGTAAGGTGAGCTACAATGGAGTAAGTAACACTTATTCTCCTTTTGTGCCAAACCATTTCACTTGCGTATTGTGGTTATTTTAGGTTTAGATGTGTTTGATTATCGAAACGACATCATCAGTGTGACAAGATAGTCCTTACAAATGCTTAAATACACTATACAGTGAATAGCACTGTATATGCGTAGTGTAATATATAATCAAGCTAATTACAAAGATAAAGAAAGTTTAGCATGTGTTACTTGCTGATTCAAAATAGGGTTTCCATTTGATATGCATGGCTTCTTTAAGCTTGATTTGGTATTCAGAACTAGCTGAATCAAGGATGGTGAAACAATCCAAATAACAAGCCTTACGGCATTCTAATGCCGCATTCAAGTGTTTGTAGACGTGAGAAGATTTGTCCGTAAAGAGAGGTTCACGTGTGCTTGTCTTTAAATGTCGTACCGTTAATGAAAATAGAGAGCTTCAGATTTGACGAAGCAGCAGTAAGGGGGACTCGCGGTCACCCCTCGGAATTACACGGATATTCCCCGTGCTCACGTAACAGCGTCCGAGTCGGGTATTACCCGCGCGCTGATTCCCTTACTGCTGCTAGTTGTCGAAACGATGGGTACCGTAAATGGAGGTTAAGATATCCTTTACATATAGATGGACGCCATCACGAGCATTAGAAATAAAACTGTGCGCAAACTGAGAACTCAGGTGTTGGATCGCCTGGATGCTGACTTTGCCTTTACAACGTTTATGGAGGGCGATACGGACGAGACAATGACATATGAAAGAGCAGAAAGGATAATCAATTTGATGCCTGAAGGTGAATACCGTTTGGAGTTAACATTTATAAAGTATTTAGACGGTGAGTGGATGATAGAAAAGGGGCGCAATCCAATACGGGCGTCAGGTAAGCAAAACCTGTTTGTGCTGAATAAAGACACCAGGCCCGGAGCACTTGAAGGAATAGACATGCTGTTCTACGAGGTCGCATACCCGGTTACTGTAGTAATTTACGGCGCGTACGAGATTAAGAAACCAGACGTTAAGAAGCTTAAACCAATGCGACATCCCGGCAACTGCGTAGGGAAGTTAGTAAGAGAGTTCTTCGAAGATTCCTCTCGGGGCGGTAAACTTACCCTAAAAAGAAGAGAAGCCATCCAGAGATGGGAAGATGCTACTCGTAGGGCTGGAGCAACTATTGACAACATCAAGAAGTTAGAAACTGCGTTAGAAAGGCGCATACACGTGAAAGACATTACCGACGGCTTTATTTACCCAGGAACGCACAAATACGGAGGCAGAGGTGCTCCTATAGTCATTTATCAGCACAACGCACACGCATGGAGAGAGTTAAGGTTTCCTAAAAAGAAGGAGACAAAGGTCTATAAGAAGTCACCATTGACAGAATTAGTTCATGAGAATTCCATATGGTTAATGGACGCGGAGGGAAGTCAGTTTATGACCCAAGATGGTACTTTATACCGACCGGAAATGGAACACCTGCGCATACAAAGTGCATGTGAATCCCTTGGTGAGGACTTCTCAGACGAGGTCCTCAGCTCTCGTAGTTTGGACTTCTTGGCGGCCAAGAAGAGGAATGGGTGGAAACCTACCCCAAAAGAGTTCGGAGACATAGCCAAAGCCTGTGTAGAGCATGGTCACGGTGGTCTTTGGAACATGGAGTACGACGAAGACGAGTACGTGTCTCTGGATATGAAACACTGTTACCCTGCAAGTTTTAAAGGTCTAGGGGATTGTAAGGAATATTACGACCGTTACGGACATCCAGACTCCCAATTCTTCCGCGTTTCGTTAGACGGTCACTACGACGCCCCAGCAACTGGATTCGTACGATTAACGTCTTGGAAGTTGGCTAAAGACTTACATCCCATAATTTACGCGTGGTACGGGAAGCATCTACAAGAGAAAGAATGGATACCCATACCCCTATTGAAGTTCTTTGAAGAGCGCAAGCTTTTAAAATACACAGCCCATGAAGCCATACTTTGTCACAGCGCCTTTACCAAATGGTTACCACAGCATAACCCTACGGCCCGAATTGTCATAGGTAAATTCACCCAGGGCGCTAAGGAGGGAGAAAAACACATGCAACGGCGCTTAATAACAGACGAAGGTGAGTTGAGTTTCCTCATAAAACGTGCCCATGAGCAAGGAACCATGGTGTCCGTGGAGAAGTGGGACTATTTCATAGAAGCCGAGCAAAAAGAACGCAAATGGAATGCTTTGTGTTACTACCAGGACCATCGACCGCAGTATTACCATCTGCGTGCCAGCATGTTAGCCTACGCGCACATTAACCTTCTCGCGATGCTGCTGCGGTTCGACAAAGAAGACATTCCGCGTGTAGCCACGGATTCTTTGTACGTGAAACCGCACGTCTTAGAAAAGATGAAAGAATTCTACACAGAAGACGAGTTAGCGGAAAGTGGCCAATGGCGCGTCAAAGACGAAGAGATCAAAGCTTGGAGAGGCCGCGTAGAATATCACGACGAGCACACCCAGGGTTCCGTAACGCCTACCAAAGAGCCTCTACCTTCAGTTGCCGACCCTATTTCCTACCAACGCTTCTCTTACCTCTATGGTACGGGAGGCAGCGGTAAGACGACGCGTGTGTTAGAACTCTTTCCTAAGATAAAGGTGCTAACGCCAACGCATCGTTTGGAAAGAGAACTCTGCGAAATGGGCCACGACGCTCAAACGTACCACAGCTTCTTCCGTTGGAATGGCCAAAAGTGGGTACCGGAAGCTATTCACGACATACCACCAGTAATACTTTGGGATGAGATTTGCACCGTGCCTTTGGAAATCCTGCAGGAGTTCGTAGACTTCCTCCGCGGAAAGTGCCAAGTAATATTCGCCGGAGATCCATGCCAGCCTCCTCCAATAGCCGGAGAGATGCCCCACGAATGGCTAAAGGGGTTCGTAGACCATGCGGAGGAAATTAACACCGACTACCGCAGTAAGGATCAAGTAAGAAACCTGAAAGCGGAATTAAGGGGCCTTAGTGACGCCGACCAATGCAAAACACTGCGCAAACGCGTACGAGCGAAGAAATACGAGGACTTCCTTTACACATGGCATCCAAAGGATCTGGTGCTGAGCAGCAAACGCGCAGCACAGTCTTGCATACAAAAGGATTTGCTAAATATACACCGAGAGCGCTTCCCTACGCATCCCGTACCTGTTTGCTACAAACCCCACGACACCCGCATGCAAAAAAGAGACGTCTGGGTACCTGGTACCGACATCCAACTGCAGAACGCAGTAACGCACGATAAAGCCTGGGTGCCCATAGAAAAGGTGGAAAAAATAACCTCCCATCCAGACTGGCGCTTGGGCTATTGCATGACAGTCCACAGCGCGCAAGGGCTTACCATAACAGAAACCTTATGGATCATAGACCAGCGGCTGTGTTGGAGCAACCTTATCTACACCGCCGTAAGCCGCGTAGAATATGCCAAGCAGTTGAAAAGAGCCTGGGGGCCGCAACTGCGCTACGATAAGACGCCAGAGGACGTAGCTAAGGAGAACATTGCTAAGAAACTCCTTCGCTACAAGCGGCACGACGAAGAAAAAGATATGACGTTCGACCTATGCGTGGACGACGTCTATAAGAAAGGGGCACGCTGTGCCAAATGTAACATACCTCTACTATGGAGGTTTGACCCAAATGACGATCAGCAGTTCTCTGTGGATCGCATAAATAACAAACGCGGGCATTGTAGAGGCAATGTAAGACTGACATGCCTAGAGTGTAATCGGGCGCGTGGAGCAGCACTACTTTGAGTCTTTGGGAACTATGAGCAGCTCTTCCTTGACGAATCCGCGACTTGGGCCATTTAGGTAATACAACACGGGTTGCCCTTCCTTGGTGACGGACTTCGAAATCTCATACGTTTCCAGGGACCAGTTAGGATCCGTGGCTCTCTTACTGCCACCTTCGAGTTCCCCCGGCTGATAGAGGTATCTGACCACTATGTCGCGGGGAGCTTTTTTTCCTTCAGTCCGACCGCCCTTGAGCTTCTGACGTAGGACTTGTGTTCCACGTGTTTCTTTTTTATGGCATCCTTGGGTTTCATTCCCGTAGCCCTGGCCGCCTCGTTGTTCAAAGCCGCGACGACCTGGGGGAGCCTCTGAGTCCATTCCCTGTTGCGCTTGGAGGGGATCTTCCAGCTCTTTCCAATACTGGTATCCAAAGAGACGCTCGGCCAAGGTCTTATTGAATCTTTCGACGATGCTCTGACCCCTGTGGTACTCTGCCTCGGCTCTCCTAATTTTAGTGTCGTGGTCTTTCAGGGTCTTAGTAACCACGCCCATGAACTCTGTCCCCGCATCCACTTGCAGCAGCTTAGGCCATTTCAAGACGCGCTTATAAATCCTACCTAGGGCTTCTGCGACTTCCCCAGAATCCTTGCTGGTTATGGGTTCGGCGTCCTTATATCTGCTTGCGATATCGACTACGGTCAAAGCATACCTATAGGTCTTTTTTCTCACCTTATCGTGCGGCAAGAAAAGCAAATCTGCCTGATGAACCTCGTTGGGGGCATTTACGGTAAAGCTGGGCCTGGGAATGTACTTGGGCACGGGAAGATAAACCTGCCAGAGGGTTTGTTTTCTTAGCCAGTTCTTAGCCGTTTCATCTGATACCCTGGCCGCGGTCGCGAGTTTCTTGATAGCTGACGCTCCTCTCCAATAGCCTTCAGGCCCATAGTAAATCCTCTTGAGTTTGTCCTCTACGCGGCCCATTATATGAATTCCAAAACAAGATTGATCTTGCGTCCGTTGAAATCCACCGTCTTTCCGTCCACTTTAATGGTGATGTTTATGCTTTCTACTAAATTAGACAAGTCATAGCTTAAAGAAATGGGAGTGTATGCTACTAGGTAAAATAGATTACCTTTGGGCAGAAACTTGGACATAAGATAAGACTTTTCTCCATTGCTGTAACTATTGACCAAGTCGCAATAGACTTCATAAGAGGATGCGACTTTCCATTTCACGGGTATAGCCGCGTCGGTAATTGTCTTGCCTGAGGCACATAATAATGACCCCAATGGGTCAGACTTTCCAAAAGTTACTGAATAGTTTGGCATATTATGTTTGAGGGTCATTTCGTGCGGTAATCCCGTGGTGAGAGTATAACCGCGCTTGGCGAGCTCCTTAGCAAGGGTGATTGGCGTGTAATGTCCATCGGGCAGCATTACGCCTTGATAATTGCCGCCGCCTTTATGCTCAGTGACCAAGGCATCGACTAAATTATACCAAGAATTGTACAAAGAACAACTAACCAACCGAACTTTATGGGCTTTGATGGGGGGATTCAGATAAGTGGTAAAGTCATTCTTGTCGCTTTCCAAAAAGACAATCATTATATTCTAGGCGCCAAAGGCGCCACTAGAGGCTAAGCGTAGCTTAGACTAAATACGCCAAAGCCACGCCTCCCGCCAGCCCTGCGACTCCTACAAAGACCAATTCATTGTCTTTTTGTTTCTTAGAAGGCTGGTAGTAATTCTTGAACTGAGGCTTTCTTAACCCCGTTAATGCCGCGGGGTGCGCCTGCTCATAGAGCTTAAAGGCGTAGTCTGTATTTTCGAAGTTCTTGTCTGCCTGCATTTTGTCTTGGTAGTTCTTGTCCAACCAATCCCTGTAAGCTTGTCTTTTTTCATTCCAAGCTGCCACGTCTCGCTGATATTTCTCCAGCGCTAAGTCGTGTCTCTTCCTTTCGGCGGCTAAATCTCCGCTTTTGTCGCCTCTGACTAATCTATCCAAATGCTGACCACCATAATTAGCTCCAGTGAATGCTAAAGCTGCAATAACTCCACCTGCGACCACGCTAGCCATTATATACCAGCAAACACAGTTTGCTTCTAGATTATGTCGTTGGCAGGTACTTTTCCTTCCGTAGGTAATCCTTTACCATGATAGCCCCGCCTACGGCAGCAGTCATTTTAGCAAAATTAGCGAAGCTCTTGCTTGGGTCTTCAGTAAAGTCTTCTTTGAGCACTTTCTTACCTACCCAACCAATACCCGCAACGATGGAAGTAATAATAGCTGCTGCTTCAACAGTTTTCAACAACGCGGTGGACATTATATTACAAAGCGAGAAGGTTATTACTCCATTTCAGGGATCTTACTTTTTCTAACAGCTGGTTCCACAGGTGCGTGCACGGGCGCGTGATATGTTGGTGGTTCTACCTTTTTCGTTGCCCGCCATTGTAAGTAGAGGCTGCCTGCTGCTATAGCAACTCCCAACGCGCCAATGACGTACCCAGGATTAATAAAGGATTCCTCTTCTCTTTCCTCCACCTTTTCCTCCTTCTTTGCTTTGTTCTTTTTATTCATCTCCGCGAGCTTCTTTCCGGCAGCGACTCTGCCTGGAGATTTAGCCTTGGTAATCTTCTGCTCCTCTTGGGGCTGCTCTACCTTCGATTCACTCATTTATATCTAAGGACTTGAAGGACTTGACAGGTAACTTAATAGGACTTGACTAAGTACTTAAGGACGACTTGACTAAGTACTTGAGGCGACCTGGGTAATTCCTGAGGACGACTTGACTAAGTGATCAGGTACCTCAGCAAGTGCCGCCTGGAAGACCTTTTCGACTTCTCTGTCCTTCTTGAAGTCCTTCCAAGACACCAGTACCTCCTTCAGGTCGACATGCTGAGCCACGTGAAGTGCCGCAGAGGCGACTGCCATGAACTTACCACACTTCAAAGACAACCACCCGCAGGTTATCTTAAGTTCTTGGGCGATGACATAGTCCTCGCTAATGTCCTTCCGCAGTTGCTCCACGTCGTCTATGGGCAGCGCAAGTCCAAGCAATTTAGTCGCAAGTCGGATAGCGGAGTCTGCTACGGCGTCCGTGGTCTTACTTGCAAGGGCAGCCTCATACCTCTTATGGAACTTCTTAACCTCCTCTTCTGACAACTTATTAACCTGCTCATGGGTAAGTTCCTTGCCTATCATTTCCTTGCACTTCCCAGATGACACAAGGATGTTAAGTTGTTCCTTGAGGTTACTTTCATCTAACTGCGTGGGGACTTCATCTAAGAGGTGCTCAATATCCATATACATTTGGAGTTAAAGATCTGCGATCTTTATGGAATACGGAAACCTCAAAGAGAAGATCATCTTGGAATGTTGGTGCGCTTTTAGGTGCCGCATGTATTCGTGTAACTGTTACTTGGAGTATAAAATACTACGAGAGAGCCTATGTTTTCCCTGAAGGGTTTAGAGACACTGGTAAGCTGCTGGGAAAGCAACCAAACGCTGATATTGTCATGCCTACCGCTGAAGGCGAGTTTAACGAGCTCGGAAGTGCGTCTTTTTACGTCGTCCCCACAGGCAATGTCATCCAATATGAGTAGAGTCTGTGTATCTTTAGGGAATTGCTTATGCCAGAACTTCAAATGGCTTGATAACTTGTTAGGGTCTAAGATATCTACAAAGAAGTCGTCGTCTTTCACTCCTATGCCCGTCCAGGTGCGGTTATTCACGTAGGTGGGGCAAAGCAGCACGATGTAGTCGAAGCGGTATCTAAAGGGTCCTAATAGCTGCTCCACGACAAATTGGGTCTTTCCGCAGCCGGTGGGTCCTACTATCAGAGCGTTACAAGGCATGTGATTCGGGTTCATTTATATCCCTTCTCTCGAAGGGAACTTGTTCCCTGATATATATGGAGCCAGTGGAAGCAGTGCAAAGAATTGTCGCCGACGCAAAAGATAAAAGAGACACCATAGAAATGCAAAGGGAGGAGATAGACCGGTTAAAAGAGCGCGTGCAGGAGTTGTACGATGAAATGTGCGGCCTGAAGCGCGCAGAACGGTTTGGCGCGCTGATAACGATGGCAACGTGGGCTAAGGAGTCCGTTAAGGACTTCATGCGATATCCCCTGTAGAATGTTGACAATAAGGTTAAATCTTTGTTAAGGATGCATGGAAACTATTTAAAAAGTGTCTTAGAATGTTGACGTTTAGGTTAAATCTTTGTTAAGTATATGTGGAAACTATTTCAAAGAGTGTCTCAGAATGTTGACGTTTAGGTTAAATCTTTGTTAAGGATGTTAAATGGAGGCTAAGATATTGTTAAGTATATATGGACTGCTCGTTGTGTAAGAAGGTGTTCAGCACCAAACAAAGACTTCGATACCACGTTCGTCGCGGCGTTTGTACAAAGAAACCCCTTAGCCGCGCTTGTAAGGATTGCGGTAAGGAATTCAGCACCGTTCAAAAGATGCAACAACATCAGGATAAACGCATTTGTGGGCTTTGTAAGGACTGTAATAAGGAATTCCACAACCCCTTCGAAATGCAGCAGCATCTGAAAAGGGGCGTCTGTAATCGAACCAGACAGTGTAGTTTCTGTAATAAGATACTTAGTAGTCGTCAACGTTTACAGACGCACCGGAGAACGCATGAAGTGAATTATAGGTTTCTCTCCCGCGCTTACGACTTGGAAGGCGTGGATTGCTACCAATGTGCGGATTTGATGTGTCGCTGCCCGCATAAAGAGGATTACTTAAGGAATCGCATAGATTACCATAAGAAGATAGTCCGTACTTTCCCCTCTTTTGAACGCGCCAAAGGCGTTCCGTGGACTAAAAGGGAGTATTGGAGGCAGGAGTGCGATCGTTGTGGTTGTGTTAGAGAAGAGGAACATATCTTCAACTGTCTTAACAAAGATTTAACCTAAACGTCAACATTCTGAGACACTCTTTGAAATAGTTTCCAGGCATCCTTAACAAAGATTTAACCTTATTGTCAACATTATGAGACACTCTTTGAAATAGTTTCCAGGCATCCTTAACAAAGATTTAACCTTATTGTCAACATTATGAGACACTCTTTGAAATAGTTTCTTGGGGCCTTTAATAGTAAAGCAGGGTTTGTGCAAAGAGTCTCAAATCCCATTCTTATTTTTCTTGTTGTTTGTTAAGTATCATCAATACAACAATAAAAATAAGGACCCCTTTTAAAGGTATATGCTAGCCTACGCAGCCGCATTCTTTGGAGGATTCCTAATCGCCCTTTCAATATATGGACTGTATTACATGCGAACTACCAAGCGACTGCATAATCCCTGAAACCCCCGCAATTCGTGAGGAGAAAAAATACACCTGCCTTCATTGTGGCAAGGTATTCCCCGAAGGATCCTTTGTGGGGCATTGGTGCTCCGCGGATCCTAAAGCGCAGCGGACTTTAGCAGACGCGCTAGTAAGCTGAGGAACGAAGCTTAGCTATGCAGAGGACTCTCGGGCTCATACTTGACTACGTCAAATACCCACCTGCCATCCTTTTTACCATGACTCATGACATGGGTAACGTCCTGCCCTTCGATGGCGTACCTTATTCTATCGGGCGCCCAAAGGGTGTATGTTCTGTTTTTATTCTTTAAGACCAAACGCAGGCGGTCGATGTCTTCAAAGACCACGTAATTCTTTATCTCGTAAATCTCCCCCACGGTTAAATCCCTCCAGTGTGTTTGTATGAACTTTAACTCGTTAAATTTATCCTTATCCATTATACCTATGGAATATTCTCAAATGCGTTGCCAGAGTCTGCGCGCTTTTAAAGCGCTTGCAGCACCACCTACATGGCAGGCGAATTCCTTGTGCATACTCCGTGATCTCCCTGCAAATGACATCGTAGTCGCTGCTAATCATTACCTTATAACCGTTTTCTTCATACCTCTGTAAGAGGCGGCGTTGATCCTCGGATAATACCCCGTTGCCTTTTGGAGTCTTCAGCTCGATGCAGAAGCCGCGGTAATGGGTGTGCGCATTCAGGATGAGCAGGTCGGGTTGCCCTCGCTGATATCCTTTCTGCCAGCACTTTATGCGTTTACCGTCGCCGTCCTGCAGTTCGCCTAGACCAGGGGTCACGAGCATTTGGGGGTAAAACCTGCGGATGTAGTCTACTACCTTTTTATGCAGGTCGAATTCATTTTCTATTTTGAATACCAACTTGTTTGGACCGTCAAAGCGCCTTTCGATTTCGTATTTACCTGTTTTTCTTAGCGTAGGGAGAACGTCGCCCAGCACCCATTTCCTGAACTCCTTGGCTGCGGACTTTTCAGATCCAAATATTAACTCGTAAAGGCCCATTTCTGTTACGTAAACGGAATGCGGTTGCGCATTAAGGGTGTCGGCCATATTGACACCCTTTATGTGCCTTAAAGTTACCTTGTTTTCCTCTGAGACGTGTGCTCTAGCTGCGTCCCTAGAGTTAACGTAGCCCAACGCCAAAGCCACCTCCTTTGCTTTGAAGTACAGTTTGTCGCCTTGCACTATGCATTGCAGTTTGGTGTCGTTGTTTTGAAATACGCGAAGCATATTATACGTAAGGGATATTTTAATAGGCAACGCTCTTTAGCTGATTCATTTCCACGCTTAGCTGCGCGTCTGAGACTACGAAAATGTACGCGTTTATCTTAGTAGTGTCGCTGGCATGTTTGGTGCGCTTGATCTCCAACGTAATGCCGTCCTGGGTATTAACCAGGCGTAAACCCTGACCATGTAGGTCTTCGTCGTTGTGCGCATGTCGATCCACAGCGCATACTTATCCTTAAAGAATTCCTTTGGGCCAATTTGGTCGCCAAACTTACGCGCGACTTCCCGGTACATGTCCTCGGGCTTTATCCCTTGTGAGTAAACCTTATTAGGCACTCCGTTAATGCTAACGCCTACGTTAGTGATGTTAGGATTAAAGAACGCCTCAGAGGCACGCAATCCTGCCGTGTATGTCTTTGCGAACAGCAACATTATCCCTGTGAGGCTGCGCCTGGGAAGGTTAATGCTTTGGTTGATGGCCTCTTCGACGTTGTTTGTAAAGCTGAACGTCTTGTACATCACGACGTGATCGTAAAGGAAAGCCTTCCCGGCGCTGTATTCCATACCGGCGCTACGTGCTAAATCTTCGCTGTATACCGTTTCGTACTGCAGCTCTAAGTTAGTAACGGAGTATGGGTGGACGGTTGAGGAACTTACGTCCTTTCCCTGCAGGATGTTTGTAGTGTCTGCTAGGGTTACTTCGAACTGCAGTTCGCTTAGCTGCCTTGGGTAGTATGCACCGTGGTTCGTGATAACTTCGAAATCTAATGGAACGACATATTTAGTACCATAAGCCGTCTTTATTTCGTCTTCTCCTGAGGCGCCAGAGGCTGCGCTCCTTACCTTGCGTATGGCATCACTGGCGATTCCCTGCTCTATCCTTTGCGCGCGGTCAAAGGCTGTCAACCATGAGTCTTTGTACGTGGTATACAAATCATACCTGTTTAAGTCCAGCAAGGATTCCCTGGCGAACTTTACGCGTATTTTGGAAACGAGGTTTCTACCCACGTTATTGACGACGTAACGCACGTCCGCAGTGTTTGGTTGTATTGCTAGGTCAAACCTTAGCGCCAAGGTACCGGGTACTAGGACTAGGTTATCCGTTAGGCGGGGTACGCCTACGTACAGCGTCTCCCCTGGTTTTGCGCTGGATGGCGTGAATGTGACCCGGTGAAAGGTGCGTTCCGCTTTCAGCCCGCCAACCTGCTTAGGTAATACGTTGGGGTTTAACTTTGAGCTTATCATATATAATGGAAGTAGAAGGAACGGATCCAGACTTTGACCCCACCACTGAGGAAGGTCAGGCTGACATTAACGACGGTGATGAAGAATCGCTGCTTCCCACCCAACAAGTCGACGATTCCCTAAGGAATAGAATTGCAAAGGCCCTAAGACATCCCAAAGCACGCGAGTACACGTTTCCGCGTGAGCACATAGAGCTTCAAAACATGGGCGAGCCGGAAGCAGCCGCACGGGAAACCATAGAGTGGGCGACGCAAGAGCTAACGCAGCGCTTTTCCCACTTTGACGTTGACGACGTAAGGCTCACAGAACGCGAAAACAAAGTCCTCATAAGCGTCCAAGACCTGAGGTTTCCTGACAAAGACCGCTGGACGAAACCGCAACCCCTCTTTTTGATGAGAATGGTGACGTTAGGGGTGACGTCTCAAGATTAAAGGGCTTTCAGCGTGCCACCAGAAGCATGTTAGAACGGTTGGAAGCCATAAATGAAAGGGTCGCGCTAGAAAAACGCGCGATCGAACTGCAAAAAACGTTGGAAGAAAGGGAGGTAGAATACGCAAAGCAAACTCAACTACTCGTCGATACCGAAAAAAAGTTCGGTAACGAAAGAATGGTAGAAATGAGGAACCAGTTGGATAAAGCTTTGCGCGAAAGGGATAAAGCGCAAAGGGACCTGGAGGAGGCTAAAGGCTCAGGCGCCTCCGTTGAGGCGCTGCGAGAAACGTTGGAAGAAAGGGAGGAAGAATACATGAAGCAAAACCAGCGGCTCGCCGACGCACATAGGAGGGAGGTCGAATTTAAAAATCAAGAAATAAGTGAGCTGGTAGACCAAAGAACCCGAATTCGGCGTGAAAGAAATCAGGCTCAAAGGGCTCTTAACCTCGCCCTGCAAGAGTTAGACTTAATTAGAGACGATACCGAAAACCTACAAACCACCATAGCTGGCTCTTTGGTGGAAAGGCGGCGGTTAATGGCTGAAATCAATACTAAGGAGGAACAAATCCGGCAAAGAGATCAGGCCATCGAAGACCTGGAGGGGCAAATAGAGCGGCAGCAAGAAATAATCGAGGACCAAACTCGTACCGAAGAGGAAAGGGAGGCTGCCCAAAGGGAAACAGAAGATCTAGAGGTGCGCCTTGCGGAATTACGGGCGCAAAAGGAAAACCTGGAAAAGGAGCTGGGGCTTACCACCAAGGAAAAGGTAAAAAGAGCCCTTTTGAAGTATGGCGTTCCACTGGCATTTGCGGTCGCTATTTCGAGCGTAGTAGGAGTCATCCTATCCGCGCTTAAGGCTACGGGCGCGGGCGTAAAGAAATTAGGCAGTGGACTAACGGACTTGGGAAAAAAGATGGCAGCCGGTCTTCCTGGGCTGCTGGGTTCGGTTGTTTCCTTGGCACTTAGGGCCGGCGGAGAACTGCTAAAGTTTGTGGGGAATAACATTTGGATCTTGGTCGTCGCTATTGGAGTGGTACTCCTGAAGAAGATGAAGGGTTAATCTTATCCTTGTGTATTACTGGTGGCTTATCGTCGTCAGGCATCCGAGGCATCCTCGACTGGGGATAAGTAAAGATAGTATTCACACCGCCCTGATAATGCGGAACTAGCGGCAGCACACTCATGGTGCTAATGGGCTTATGATTCCAAACAGCATTCGTTGGAGGATCTTTTGACGGGGCGGCATTTATCCGAAGGTAGGCAACGTCGTTGGGAAGAACCTGAAGCTTCGCATATTGACAATTGGCTATCATGTGAAAAGTTACCGGCGTTAAGTCTTCTGTGCTTAACGGTGGGGGCTCCGACGAGAAATGAGCTGGGTTCCTATTATTATCTTTTTTTCTGTAGGGTAGTAATGGGTGGTTATCCTCATCGACAATCCTAAACCCGACATTACACGAATACCCCGTCGAAATGCTAATGGTACACATGATCAATCCCAGGCCCCCAACCTTCACCCACAGCCCGGTGTCATGCGAATGCTGTTCTAAGTAGTCCTTCTCCTCCAAAAAATATAGAAACCAATCTTCCTTCGCGTGTTGGTTCATATATTTAAAGACTAATCACCGTAAGAGTGCTAATGGTCTTATGATTATAAATAGTATCCCTTTGATTTTCTATGCTATTTACCGTAACCTTTCCCGTATCGTCTACTCTTATCTGCAGCTTTACCTTCCCATGGCAATCGGCCACCATGTGGAAAGTCCAAACCGATAGATTTTCGGCGCTGGCTGGGTTGGGCTCTACGGAGAAATGCGCAGGCTCCCTGTTGTTTGTCTTATTTCTCATAGGCTGCAGTACGCCATTCTCATCCAGGAACCTAAAGCCGACGTTGGCATGGCTGCTCGTACCAATGCAAATACTACAAAGGATCAATTTCTTTCCTGAGTAATTCAAATTCACGGACATGCCCGTGACATCAACCCAAGATGCCTGGGTGTATTTTTTCTCGCCTGTGTAAGTCGTATAAACACAATCTACTCCAGCTACGTAGGGGTTGTTCATCGCCATATATAATAACTCAGACCAACGCCTGCGGCGGCTAAGCCGGCTTTTAGTAAGTTATGGTCATATTCCTCGGCTATCGTAGGCAGGACCTTCTTCTTTACGTTCTTTGGTGCGGGCTTTTCTACGTGCTCCTTCTTAGGCTTCTCCACGAAATGGGGAATGTTCCTAAGAGTGTCAGAGTTCACGTCATTCACCCCAAACTTCATATCCTTGGTTGCTCGCTGCAGCTTGTTGTTGTATCCCACGACGGAATCGGCGTTGATAACCAAATTACTTGGCATTAACCAACAACCAGGACTCAAGGCATAATCTAGCCGCACTTTAGATTGCTGCACCGCAAGTTGATATCTTTGAACTGACTTAGAGATCTCATTCTCGATCTTGTTCATTCTTGTTCATTTCTTGTTCTTTCGAAGAGGACAAGGAATACTTGTTGTGTTTCCTGTGACGCACCGGAGGCATCTACGATGGGGCTGCGAGTGCTAACCTGAGCCCCTAGAATGCAGTAAACAAAGGCTTCGATGCTTCGATTAATCCTTGCGAGATTCTTTAGACCAATGCCCTTTGCGGCAAAGAAAGGCGCCCAAGGATACTTTTCTTTGCTTTCTATGTAGTAAATTAAATTACCCTTCGTTCCGCTGCCTCCTAAGTCTGAGAATTCGTAGGAACTGGGATACCCCATGCCCGGCGTTTCTATGCTGGCACCAACATACGAAGCATAGGTGTAAGTCTCTCCTAAACCATGGGCGGCACCCTCTTTGTTGCGAAAATCAGGGTTGGTAAGCTTAAACTCATTCCTTAATCGCTCCCATGCGACTTTGTCATATTTGTTATCCTTCGGGTTAAAGATAGTGTCACTAGGAAGCGGCGCTCCTAACTCAAACAATATCCTACGAATAGTAAAAGCAACATGAAATCGCAGGAAAGGAATATGGAACATATCCGCGGCTATACCGCATCCTTTAGTAGCAGCCCAGACGGCAAAGTTTAACTGCTGCGGCCAATACCGCATGTTGGGACCTGATAACCATTCTCTGGATTCTTTCCCTGAGGTATGTTTCATGGCAGTTTCTCTAAAGATGTCTCTGACCTTTGTTTTGAAAGTCGTAGGACCCACGGGGATTTCTAAGGAGGTAACCATCTTAGCAAAGTCATCCGCTCCACCTTTGTTGTCGTAAAATGGGTAATTTTGGGTTGCCGGTAATAGATTCTCTGGAAAATTAGGTTGCCTTTCTACCGTCTTAGGATGCTTGG
Source organism: Actinia tenebrosa (assembly GCF_029948245.1). Lineage (NCBI taxonomy): Eukaryota > Metazoa > Cnidaria > Anthozoa > Actiniaria > Actiniidae > Actinia > Actinia tenebrosa. The sequence continues at coordinate 7,815,981 of NW_028292580.1, read as the reverse complement.
CGGTCGCCTTCGGTTCCAAATCCGTATTGCTGTACATTCTTTCGCCGTTGAAGTAAATCCCATCAGGTCTGCGCTCAAACTTACTGGGGTCTGCATGCGGAAACATCTTCCTAAAGGCCCTCCAGTTGCCATAATCCCGGTTGTCATGATGTGGCTGCTCCTCGATATCATTCCCAAAAGCGTCGTACATTAGTATATATAATGGATGTTATACCTTCAGCACCTAAGTTGTACCCAGATGTTCCCTATACTACACCTAACGAACTAAACGCCGAAAACTTCAGGCTTAATAAAGCGAACTTAATCCTGGCTTACTTGGAAGGGCAAACAAAACACTATGAAAAAGTCCGAAAAAAGTACGTCAGAGCCCGGAGTACGCTACATAAGATTGCGATAACTTCAGGATCCATATCTGTTGTGTTAACGGGCTCCGGCGTTGCTACTTCGCTTACTGGACCGGGAATAATTGTTGGAGTTCCTTTGGCCGGCGTTGGGGCAGCCTGTGGTATTATTTCTGCTGTTGCTACGGGTATTATGAAACAGTTGTCAAGCAAAATATCCAAGCATGACACGACAATAGCTCTGTCAAGGGCTAAAGTAAATACAATTACCGATCTTGTCTCAAAGGCTTTGCGTGACAGAAAGATAGACGACGTAGAATTCTCGCTTATTCTGGCCGAAGAAGACAAATACGAGAAACTAAAGACGGACATAAGGAATAAAAAAACAGTCGTAAAAGATCTTTCCGAGGAATCTCGCAAAAAGATCTACCAAGAAGCGAAAGAAGAGCTTCAAAGAAAGCTTGCTCAGTAAATATCGTGACAGGGTTCTATTTACATATCGAACGCCGGCTGTCTGGTTCGTATGCAAATTAAATATAATAATTTTCACGTACATAAGCGTCCAGATGTGTCTGGCGTAATTTTATTTAATAGAAAAAAACCGAGTGCGCAAAAGCGATAAACAAAACTAAGAGTATGAAATGTTCGTGCGATTTTCTCCAAATCTAACATAAGAATTTCTTTAAATCTTTGATACTTTGTTTGTCATGAATTGGGGATTCTCAGGAGTTAACAGTTTTTCTAGATCACATCTGAATCGCGCGCACTTTAATTTTTTCCAAATTCCGATTTTTCTCGGTTTTCTTGCGTTGAAAACTTCGATTTTAATAAAATATACATTAGTACAAACTTCAAACCAAGAACAACAACTGGTATAAATTCTAAAATGATCCAGCAAACAGAACATTGTCAACGCGACGATTGAAAACGCGACGATTGAAAACGTTCTGTTTGGTGATCACGAAACTGTATCGAAACACCTTAAATATTTATGAAGCTTATACCATAAGCTAAATATGTGGTAATGATTTGTTTCGTTAAGAAAATAGAACAAATGTTTCTTCTTCAAGTTCACTTTCTTACTGATTTGATCAGCTCCCGAAACGTGGCCATCATCTCCATGTTAAATTGTTGTTGCTGTTTCAACTCGGCTTCCCTCAGCTCAAGCTCTTTTCGCCTTAACTCTCGCTTCTCTTCTTGTTCCTTTGTTCTTAACTTCTACTGAATCCTTCATCACTTCTAGCATTTCACTCCTGCCACTTGTTTTTTTTTTCTTATTTGGTTCTGCATCTTCGCTGTCTGTGCCATCACTTTTTCTTCTCTTTGTTTCTTCAAATTTTTCTGTTGCTTTCTTCCTCATATCTTCAGCTGTCACCTTCTCTTTCTGCTTCTTTTTGTCATCGACATCTCTGAACTCCTCGAATTCATCATTCTCTTCTTTATAGCCGTCATAGCTTCATATATCTCACCGTAATCTGTATCAATACCACTTGCTTTAGCTTCTTCTTCTTCTCTTTTCTTGTGCTCCTTGAGCATCTTCTCGAACTTTTAGATCTTCTCGAACTTACATATCTCTGCGTAACTTTCAGTCCTTGCTTTTGTAAGTCTTCGGCGATGGTATTCCATGCTGCTCCCCTTTCTCTGGTTCCAACTTCTGTACGGCTCTTCTACGACCACTAATCTTAGGAGCATTTTCTCAGTGTCCTCTTTCCACACGAAAAGTTTCTTCGGTGTAGCCATCGTATAATAAGCTTAAAAACCTTTTTTATTTGATCTAAAATTGAAAATTTGTTTGTTTATTTATGTTTGGTCAAGGTAGTATTCTTCTGTAAATAGAAATACAAAGAAAACAGCAATATAAAGAATAACTTATCGTTTCAAAACTCGTACTGCAGAAGACGACTTTTGATGAAAATCTTGTTGTCTTCACGGAGACGGAGACGAGATTCATTAGGTGCGGTGATGCGGTCACGTTCTCGCGCATGTGCAGTAATTAAAAAAATGCAAACTCGAACTCGTACTCGTCGTCAGCAGCAGTAAGGGGGACTCGCGGTCACCCCTCGGAATTACACGGATATTCCCCGTGCTCACGTAACAGCGTCCGAGTCGGGTATTACCCGCGCGCTGATTCCCTTACTGCTGCTAGTTGTCGAAACGATGGGTACCGTAAATGGAGGTTAAGATATTTTGTTGGATATACGATGCATGAATGTAAAAAGTTCACCAATGACTTCTGTATAATTTGTCTAAGACCCAAAGTTAACATACCCAAGCCCAAGGGTTTCTGGTGTTGTGGTAAGAAAATGCAAATAGAAGACGACACGTCAGCACAGTGTTACGAGTGTGGTAAGAATATTCGTAATGCCGTACCAAATGCTACCAGAGAGCAGTATTATGCCAATGGAGGTCGTAAGAAGACCCCATACAAAAGAATAAAATACTTTAGAGACTGGATGAGTCATATCCAAGGTTATCGACCGGTATATTTAGACAACGAAGTAAAGAAGAAAATCATAGACCATTTAGAAGAGCCAACCCCACAAAGTCTACGGAAAACGCTGAAAAAATTAAAGCTAGGGAAATATTACAAAGCTATTCCCTATCTTTTGTCTGGAATTACCGGTAAGTCTGTTCCTGAGGTATCGTTCGAGCCGCTTATGAGAAATCGTGGAAAACGCAAAACTTCGAAGATTTTGCTAAATCTTTACTTAAAACGCCCTTCGAGAAAAAAATTCGTTCTCAAGACCAGCAAGGGAATAGTTGACCAAACTTACACAGTTTAAAAACAAGAGCAACAGCAACATCTTGGGATATTTTTGAAGTAATTTTATTCAATAGAAAATTTTCAAACCTGTTGACCTGTTAACCTGTTCTCTGTTGACGTCCTCACTGCGACATAAGCATAATTATCGGACGTACCACGAAACACAGAAAATAATTACTGCTCTCTTTTGCACTTCCATATATGGTGTGTACGATTTTATAAATTTGTGTAGTATTTCTAAAAGCAGTAAAAACAAACAGGCAAAATGTTGCCATTAAACACTTAACCGCAATCCGCTTTAATTGAGTTTATAATATTGAATGGTGGTGAATGAATGGTGTATAAATATTATAACCTGAAAATAAAATTTGTTTGATAATGAGAAATGCACTTGCTGTACTTGTTTATTATGATTATAATTATGTATGTGAGGCTTCTTTCTTTTCTTTCTTTATAGTTATCTTCAGAGAGCAGTATGTCATCATTCACATCTGATTGGGAAGCAAACAGCGAAGAAAATGAGGTAAGGGTAATCCTATATCTAATGAATAGTCATTATTCTCCTTATGAATATTTTTATTGTCATTTTTATTATTAGCGAATAGACATTATCTATGAAACAAAACCAAATATGTATTGTCTTATTGCATACCTTTTAGTCTTATTCATGTTTTAAATTTTTGATGACATTTAGAGATATTTGTGGTTATTTCAGGATTAGCACTGCAGTTTCTACAAGTGTTTTTTATGCTTTTCTTTTGTGAAGTTACACAAGCATGTCTTTATCAAATGCTAAACTAAAACCCTAATTAAAACCATTAATAGACCGCTGTGTTCCTTGATTACAGACTCATTTGCGCAGGGTTAGCCTTGAATTTGTGCAGAATATTCGCAAATACCAACAGAAAAGTAAAGAATACACAACTTCAACAATTCAAACATTTTGAAACTCGACGGGCCTTGACTGGAACACGTGAATATTCTGGGAATCAAGGAACACATTTCCACTTGACTCTGTTTACAATTCTGTTTACAGTCTAGTACCCTTAGAGGTTACTATTTTTAAAATTTATTAGAAACATATCCAGGGAAATATATTTGTCTTAGCATGCATTTATCATATAAAATCGACATGTGAAGGATTTTTCTCCATAAACGTTTTCACATTGTAAACAGACCCTTTCCCAGATTCTTTACAAGGGTTATATTAAAGGCTTTATCTTACATTGTAGGATAATGACTTGGCAAACATTCTACAAGAATTGGTCAAGAAAGTAGACGTTAAAAAGATTATTGAAGATGACAACAAATCTTCACCTGGGATTTTTGAAGCTGCAGAATGTCTCAGCAAACTATTAGAAAGCAACTATTCATCAACTTTCACCACAGCACCAACCAGCTCCAGCACGACCGTTCTCAACTCTTTACCACTATCAGTAACCTTTCCACAAATCTTGACAATACAGAAATTCCATTGACCACACATGCAAGCCAAACGTCCATCCTCCACGCCATTTCACAAATTAAGCACTGGTCATCTGTCCTAGTTTCAATGTTAGATAATACAAGTAATAGCCATGTACCACCGCCCCAAGAACCACCACCACCTAACCACTCTCTTCACAACATCAGCCATGTACCACCACCCCAAGAACCACCACCTTCTATCCAATCTCTTCACAACAGCTATGTACCACCACCACAAGAACCACCACCTTCTATCCACTCTCTTCGCGACATCAGCTATGCACCACCACCACAAAAACCACCACAAGAACCACCACCACAAGAACCACCACCACAAGAACCACCACCACAAGAACCACCACTACAAGATCCACCACCTTCTATCCACTCTCTTCGCAACATCAGCCATGTACCACCACCACAAGAACCACCATCTCCTTTCCAATCTCTTCACAACATCAGCCATGTACCACCACCACAAGAAGCACCACCACAAGAAGCACCACCACAAAAACCACCACAAGAACCACCACCTCATGAACCACCACCACAAGAACCACCACCTTCTATCCAATCTCTTCGCAACATCAGCCGTGTACCACCACCACAATGACTACTACCTCCTATCCAATCTCTTCGCAACATCAGCCATGTACCACCACCACAAGAAGCAAAAGTTCTGGACAACGAAACAAGAAATATGTACAATGGTTGCAAAAAACAGGGCCAGTCATAGTGAGTGGTTGGACAGTTTATGCATTCCCAGGCAAGTAGAAAGTTTAGAAGATGTCAAAAAGATTTGGGAAGTTGGAACTGCTAACTGTCCTCCACTTGCAGAATGGATTCAACAAATGCGTACCCATAAGCCTTTTGGTAGGCAAAGCCATTCTTCGATTTTTGGTCAGAGAAAGCAGTTATACAATATATTCAAGATGAACAATTTTGATGTGTGTAAAGTAAAAGAGATATATAATGAGATTAGACCAGGAAAGCTGTATAAGCTTCTTCTGCTTGTTGTACTATAGAACTGGAATTATGAAGATAAGATAGAGTGAAGGCATTTAAGAGGGCGTCTCTGTAACAGCGTGCCACTCGATCTGGGCTCGAAAAATAGATTTCTTTTATATTCCTACCATCGAAAGTACTATCTATCCTCACTACAAAATTGCAGTTAGAATTGTTCTAAATTCTTTTTTCCACCCGCTATGCGAATTTTTGTCCATCGACCCCAAATCAGTGAAAGACGCCGATTTTCGAGGTCGGCCGAGGGCTACTTTCAAAGTCTGTTTTCTCGGGTTTCTCTGCACATAAAAGCTATTTTTTCTATCCAAAACTTTAGTCTAGTGTAACTTCTGCATAAAAACAGTAATAGATTTTTTTGGAATGCGCGAATTCTGAAAAATAATCCTAACTGATCGAGACTACTGAAAGCGTGACGTGGAAAGCTAAGATTATGAGACCTCGAATATTGCAAATTTCTCATTTGTGGCACCTAACCCAGCCCTAAAATATCATTCAACCTTGAGATAAGAAGCTATTTTATAGATGTGTGCAATAAAATTTGCGGCACATTGCGTTTCTACGAAATAAGCTAAGTTTCAAATTGTTCTATTTTCAGTTATTTCCTTGCGTGACGCGACAGGCCGTTGGGTCTGTGACGGCTACTTCTTTGCTCGTTATCCTCAATACCATTACCTAAAATATAATATGACGAATTAAACCTTAACTTTACAATATTTGTTCCATTATAAAAGATTTCAATGATCTACGGCTTCATTTAATAGTGTTTCTATAACCTGTTTTGAAGTTTCACCGCACAGTAATTTTTGTAATTTGAATATCTCGAGCTCCTCGGGAGGTCAATCGTTATTTGTTTATTTAATTATAGTAAAGAAATCCTCGCTTAGTAATATCTCGAAACATCCTAAAAAGATCCAAAACTGAGAACTGTTCTTGTTGGTAGAGCTGAACATTTTTTTGTTTTTTTATAAGTTGTAGGTAATATATCATTGATATCTTTGTCACTAGTCATTTAACCTTCTCAACGTTTATTTCCTTTATGAATTATCCATCATTTCCTATTGTGAAAAGGTATTTCGTCCTTCCGATATTTTCGAACTCCATATACTATCATTTTTTCGAAAAAATACTTTGCAGTCTTGACTGTTCTTCGGCTGAGACGACGATTTTTGCAACAGGTGTAAACAAACGTATAAATTCATTTATAACTACAGAACGAGTGATTGTGAAAATTATGATCATATAGGGGCGGCGGTTCGGAAGTGGAGGTTGCGGGTACTGGCTCCTCCAATACTTTTTAAGATATAGATCTACTCTGTAGATATGCTTCAAATAAACCATTATTATTATCATCATTATTACCATTATTCAATCAATCAATCAATGTATTGCTCATTTCTCTTAGAGGAACATTCAGCTCTCACTCTACCCGAGTAAGTTCAACTACTTTGAAGCCAAGCTATTATGATATTATGATGCTTTTATTGGACGGCCTTTTCTCTTGTTGTTGTTTTGCTGTATTATCATTATCATTATCATTATCATTATCATTATCATTATCATTATCATTATCATTATCATTATCATTATCATTATCATCATCATCATCGATCATCAAAAGAATATTTGCGCCTGGTGAAAAGGTTTGCGAAAGGTAAAGCAAAATACAGGGAAACTATGAGAACGTGGTCACGTTTGCCGTTTGCGGGGAGAAAAAAAAAGTCAATCTAAAACTCTCTAATGTTTAGCTTCCGCCATTGAAGGCTAAGATCTTGTTTCTTTGATATAGTAGTCGCATAGATCGTACGTGTCATAATGCACTAGTCAATTGAAACCCCGGCTAGCGGGGCACTGAACGGGGACGTGACGCGTTTTTGATGTACTTTTAAGAGCATGATTGCACCCGGGGTTCGGGGATTTAACGAATGGTTTTCTCAGCGGGAAATCGAGCGGGGATTTTAACGCTCGTTTGAATATGTCAGCCTGGAAACAAGAGGTCGGCCATCTTGAAAAATACCGAAGAAGGCGTTGTGATTCCAAGCACAGGCAGCCCGTAGCCTAGTACAGGACAGTATGTTCTACACAAAACACATGCTCAAACAAACTTATAGCAGTTTCTACCTATACACTTTTACACTGAACTCCACTGATAAGAACCTTTCTTAAAATTGTATCCTTATAGGTTCTTATTATCCTTTCTTCGCGGGGGTCGGGGGGTGGGGGTTTCAATTGACTAGTGAATAATGGGGTGTTGCAGGCCAATGCTATCTTCTTGTAACAGATTTATACGTTCTGACTCTCGTATTACATCCTGAATGTCTTCCTCGTCTACCAAAGATCGTACATTTTCCTGAGGACTGGTCACGGTAATATCTCGTACTGTGGATTTTTTTTTCGCGAAGTGGAAAGACGTGAAAAGAATCGTGCAATCTGGGTCTTCGATAGCCCGATTCTTCTCTTTCAAAGCGCCTTTCATTCTCATTTCTCGCGCACCGCATTTCCGCGGCAACTTGTTCAGGGTCTGCTTTTCTACCAGCCCTCTCACCCAGGTCAAACTTTGCTGTCAAATACGCCCGCACATTTTTCTGTAGAGCGGCTCCGGGTCTTGGTTTTAGAAAGACCATGTTTTGAGTTCACTGTGGCTTTCAGGGTAATAATAAAGATCTTAAATGAAGTTGACTGGGACTGAATTACGAAAAAGGCGCACCAAACCCAAGGTTTTTATATGACCAACATGCATGTATATCATACAGTAAAAACCCACACATAAGAACCACCTATTTTTAAGGTTATATGCTAAACTGGTTCTTATACATTTGGCATTTAGTGAGAATTTAGGGTAAGGGTTCTTAACTGGAACCAAAACGATTTTTCCTCATATAGTGTTTTTATTATCATAACAGTATATAACATTAATCATCAACAATTTCTTTTAAAACTTATGCACCAAAAAAAGTCAATCCTTTGTGATGTCAAAATGCTAACTTTTTTTGCTAGATTCTCCAGGACCCCCGAGAAAAAAAAAAGAGGTAAAATTTTCATAATCTTAATTCTTGTTTTCAAAATCACCCAACAAAGCTTACCTTTTATATAAGAACCAGTCCAATTTTTAGGCTAATTAAAAAGTGGTTCTTTTGTAATTTTGGTGTTTAAAAAGCAAATTGTAGCCTAATGGTTCTTATTAATTCACTGGTTCTTATGTGCAGGTTTTTACTGTACTGCACATTTATTACTGCACATAAATTGAAAATAATATATATGACTGGGTAATTATTTACAGGGGCAATAATTAATTACCTTTGGCTTTTCTGTCTGCCTTTGAAAAGGGTATTTTTACTTCCAGTCTGGAAGGGAGTTTGCCAGAAGATGCTATAAAAATTTATGAAATAAGATTAAGAGCTTAATATACACCAGAAATAATATGGTATAACTACATCCAAAACTAATAACCTTTTTATTGATTCTTAACAGATTGTTTCTCTATATTCTTAAAAGTCAAACCAATGGAATCACGTAGTGTTAAACTATATCTACAGTAGTTATTAACAGACACATGCAGATAATATGATAATTTACTTACAGTCATAAGAATCTGGAAATTTGATATGCTTCATCTTGAGCCTTAAAGGTTCCTCTCCTCTCAAAAATAAACTAAAAGAAAAAATGGTTATGGTCCATAACCATAAACCACGAGGTCCCTGAAAATTATGTTCAAAAATATATATTAAAAAAAATTGAAAAAATTAATTTATTTCAAGAATGCCCTCTAAGACATTCTATGATTTTGGTTTACATTCAGCAGGGGTTACATTGTTTCCAGTTTAGGGCCCATCCCCAACACAACATTATAAATTAAAGGTATTTTAAAAAGGATTTGCCAGTTCAAAATCATAAGTTTTTCAAAAATCAATTTTGTGTGGTATTTCTTCTTGATATTCATTACACTATTATACATAAACAAAAATCAACAGCGGGTGTTTGGGCAAAACTCGGCAATTTAATATTGCATAATTTGGGACACAATACAATTACCACCCTTAAGGAGGGTGGGTAGGGTAAAAACAAGTGTTTCTATAGCCTAAACCTAAAGCAAAGTGAAACTGATGTACATGTATGATCTGTTGGTAATTACCTAATACTTAATTGGTGACATACCGTTCCGCTCCCATTAAAGTATATTGTAATACCGTACATTTACATCTCTTAATTATTTACAGAACAATGTGTAACAATATTTTAATGACTTCGTTTAATCTGCTATTTTCAAGAGCTTCTCAAGTGCACAAATGGTTTTGAGTTTTAAGTAGATTATTACTTAAAAAGTCCTGGAACTCAAACCCCATTTTGTGCACTTGAAAATAGCAGATTAAACGAAGTCATTAAAAAATTGTGTTACACTGTTCTGTTGCTGGATCGAATATTGAGCAGTCGAAGTTAACAGGTTTGTGCTACCCTTTAATAATAGGAGTAGCACAAACCTGTTAACCTTAACTGCTCAATATTCGATCCAGCAACGTAATACGAAATTAAAAATAAATAACTCCACATAAACATATAAAAGCCCGAGCCATAATTATTGTATGCTAAAGTTCTAGTATAAATTACTTCCACTGTATTGTGACAATAATTGCGAATCCTAAGGAGTTGTAAGGGTATATGGTGGTGCCTTCTTAGGTTCATAAGCAACATTTCCTCTTCTTTTGTCCCTAGATGTGGGTTTAGAACTTCTTTTGAACAGCTGTTTAATTGTTTGTTTAACAGCCACAAATTAAAGTATACAATAAATAGTATACAGTTCATTATGATTTTTTTTTTAATTTCTTAACACATTGCTACACAGTGGCCAATTATATATGTACACCGCCATATGTTCACTGTTTACTAGTTTCAGCATGCAAATGTTTGCTTCATTTACCATTCATTGTGTAGCCTCCTACGCAAACCCTATTAGTGTTGATATGCAATTATACCTAAAGTGGCTGTAATAGGAGACTACATTCTGCCAAATATAGACATAGCTTAAAAAAGGGGAAATAAGCCTGCAAATGTTATCTAATATTTTCTAACTCTAGGTTGTGTTTACCTTGATCATTCATTGGATTTCCTGTTGGTACAAGCGTTTGTACACCACTATTGGTTACTACCACCTCTTGATGGTAATCCCCAGTGTGGCCAAAGGCATTCATCCTGTCGAAGTTACTTGTGTGGGTAAAAATGCTTTATTCAGTAGTATTGTATAATCAGCTTACATGTGCTCCGTAAGAACTGCGTGAGAGGTAATTCTATCTATATGCTAATCAGGATATCAATTTCAATCAATGTTTATGAGGAGGAATACTATGACATCCCCCCTTTTTTGTTCTTAACGGCAACTAAAACTAATGGGTTATAAGCTATGCTTTTTTTTGTTGTTGTCGTAACTATATTGTCTACAATCCAA
>NW_028292580.1:7331353-7439849 GCF_029948245.1 Actinia tenebrosa | reverse complement strand
AAAACAGCATCAAAATATACACACAAACAAGCCGCTTAACCTTTAACCCCCCAGTAGCGCACAGCCAGGGAAACGCTGTACGTAGGCGTGCCCCGCCTAACAGATAACCTAGTGTTGGTTCCTGGCACCCTGGCGCTAAGGTTTTGACCTAGCGGTGCAGTCAAGCCCACAGATGAAAGGATATCGTTAACAACGTGGGTCGCAACATCGTTTCTAAGATGCGCGTAAAGTTCGCCGGGGAATCCTTGCTGGACTTAAATAGGTACGATCCTGTATACCACGTACAAGACTTATGGTTGACGGCCTTTGACCGCGGCGCAAAGGATAGAACAAGGAATTGGTAGTGTCATTCTACGTAAGGTTCGCACACCTACGAAAACGCAACCTACTGACGGCAGCGGAGAAACCGCAGTGGCAGACGCAAAGCGAAATAAAGACCGCCTATGGTAGTAAGTATGTCATACCATTAGACTTTGAAGTGATTACGAATCACGGTGTGTATTACCCAAGACAGTTATCCGAACTGCAGTTTGAAGTAACTTTAGCAGATGCTATAACATCATTGGTGGGCTAAGCACTGCACTTACCACAACAACCCCATACTCTATTACCAACTTAGAATTACAGTACGAAACGGTGTACAGCGAAGAGCTGGCCCGTAGCGCTGGCATGGAGTACAGCTCTGGCAAGGCATTCCTTTACGACCACGTAGTGATGTATAAGACGTTTAGCTTCTTGGATAAGACGGATGAGGTTATCAACCAAAGCATTAACCTCCCCCGAAGAAGTCTTACGGGGTTGATGCTGGTGTTTGCCAAACCCTATGAAGCCGGTAAGCGCGACTCCGAGGCCTTTCACAACCCCAACATACTAACGTGGGGTCAACATAAAACGGGCGTTCCAAACAAGGTCTACTCCCAGGGGATAAAGCCCGCAGACGTGTACAGAGAGGCCATGCGCAAGTTTGGCGACCAAATTAGCCCCCGAGGAATTCTTTAAGGATAAATATGCGCTGTGGATTGATATGCGCACCATTAACGACGAAGACCTACATGGTCAAGGCCTCCGTCTAGTAAATACGCAGGATGGCATAACATTGGAAATCAAACGCACCAAGAATGACTCCGCGGGCGACGGCGATAAAATAAACTGCTACGTCTTCGTCGTGTCTGACGCGCAGTTAAGCGTAGAAATGAACCAATTGAAAAGCGTTGCCTACTAGGACGGCTGAGGAATGAAGTCGACAATGTTAAAATATTTCTTGAATATACAATGCTTCGCGTATTTGAAAGCAACGGTACGAAACTGCAAGTCGTGCAAGGCGATAAATTGTACTTCAAAGCAAAGGAAGTAGCGGCCGCATTGGGCTACGAACGCCCAAAAGATGCAATTAAGGTGCACGTTCGCGATAAATACAAGGTAAGGCTTAGCGAACTTAGAATGGAGGTGAATCGCCTCCCTTCCAATTCACACCCACATTCCCTGTATGTGAACGAATCCGGGTTGTATCAGTTGATATTCTCCTCGAAGATGGCAAAGGCAGAAGAATTCCAAGATTGGGTCCTCGAAGAAGTCCTACCCGCGTTGAGAAAGACGGGTAAATATGCGATGGACAAACGCTTCGACAGCCCGAATAAATTAGCTTTTAAGATAGAAAATGAAGCTGACCTGCATGCAAAGGTAGTCGATTACATGCGTAGGTTTTACCCTGAATTCATCATAGCGCCGGGTCTTGGCGAGCTGCAGGATTCTGACAGCAAGCGCATAACATGCTGGCGAAAAGGCTACCAAGCCGGCCAGCCAGACCTTTTAATCCTTAACGCCCACAAGAAATACCGCGGGTTGTGTATTGAGTTGAAAACCCCAAAAGGAAACGGCGTCTTATCCGCGAAGCAATCTAAGAAAATCTCGCAGCTTGATGTAAATGGTTACCTAACGATGGTTAGCAACGATTACGACATTATCTGCCGTGCCCTGATGGATTACGCGGATGGCATTCGTATTCCCTGTAAGGGCTGTGTAAAGCGGTTTAAGTCCTACGCCACTTTGAAAACGCACCTAAAGATATTCCATAGGTATCATGAAGCTCAGCTTGACTCACTGGCGTGATCTTGCCCACGGTAAAGCATACGAAATAAAAAATTACGTCGTCTTCGAAGACATCGACCGTTTACGGTTAGTCCTCAAAGACTTAGAAGGTAAGGAATATTCCCTTTGGGCGCCGGATTGCGTGCGGTACGTAATTCAGGGCGAGGAATTCACCCACTTACGCAGCTATGGTAAGGTAAATGGCCGATGGAAGTTTGACATTGAAAGAACAGTCACTCCATCTCCTCTTTGTAGTTAAGCGCCCGCTGCGCTTTAGGATCCGCGGAGCACCAATGCCCCACAAAGGATCCTTCGGAGAATACCCTGTCGCAATGAAGGCAGGTGTATTTTTTACGCGGCTTACGAGGGGTAATGCAGTCGGCAGGTAGTTCGCAAGTAATACAGTCCATATATTGAAAGGGTAATTAGAATGCCTCCCAGAAAGGCAGCTGCGTAGGCTAGCATATACCTTTAAAAGGGGTCCTTATTTTTATTTATTATTATTAGATTATGCAAGCGCCCTTAAAAGGGGTCTTTATTTTTATTTATTATTATTAAATATCCTTAATTCATTATTATCGAATATCCTTAATAATAATAAATAAAATAAGAATGGGATTTGAGACTCTTTGCACAAACCCTGTCTTACTATCTTAGGTCCTTTCTAACTTCTACGGGCTTTCCTTGCCGCCTCATTGCCGGCATGCCAGGCCTCAAAGCGATCTAAGTACTCCTTAAAGCCGCCTTGACCGTCGTAGAGGCACTGCCAAACATGTTGGTCACTTCTTTGACAGCCGCAACGCTCGCAGGTTGCCTCCCAATATTCCCTATCCTCCCACCTTACGCCTTCGACGCAGTCAAACTCCGCAAAGCGCTGGTCAATTTCCTTCTTCCGGCGCGTTAACTTCCTTTGGGTTTCCTTTGGGCAACATCGTGCAGCAACGTCGCCGTGTTCCTTACAGGCTACGCTCAGTAGGTCGTAATTGCCGCGGCACCGATGTCGATGCCATTCGTCGTTCTTATCCTCCTCGCAGCGCTCACATACGTTCTTTAGGCAAACGCGGTTATCAACGTGGTAATCCAACATCTGCGCGCTGCTAAAGAGTCGATTACACTCCTTACAACGCCTTTCGCGTGCCTTCTTAGCGCACACCTTTTTTTCAACGTGGTATTTTAACATTTGCTTCGAGCTGAACTCCTTGTTGCAGTGCACGCACTCCATATATAATAAGGATTTAATAGCCCTTATATGGGATACCGCATGAAGTCCTTAACGGCCAGAAACTATTTCAAAGAGTGTCTCAGAATGTTGACAATAAGGTTAAATCTTTGTTAAGGATGCCTGGAAAGCCCGTAATGGTTAGTAGGCGGCTTAAAATAGTAAAGTAGGGTTCGTGCAAAGAGTCTCAAATCCCATTCTTATTTTTATTTATTATTATTAAGAATAATTAGGGATATTTAATAATAATAAATAAAAATAAGGACCCCCTTTAAAGGGCGCTTGCAGGATTCAAAATAGTAAAGCTAAGACACTCTTTGGAATAGTTTCCAGGCATCCTTAACAATGTCAACATTCTGAGACACTCTTTGAAATAGTTTCCGGGCATCCTTAACAAAGATTTAACCTTATTGTTAACATTCTATGGGGGATATCGCATGAAGTCCTTAACGGACTCCTTAGCCCACGTTGCCATCGTCAGCAGGGCACCAAACCTTTCCGCGCGCTTCAGACCACACATTTCATCGTACAACTCCTGCACGCGCTCTTTTAACCGGTCTATCTCCTCCCTTTGCATTTCTATGGTGTCTCTTTTATCTTTTGCGTCGGCGACAATTCTTTGCACTGCTTCCACTGGCTCCATATATATCAGGGAACAAGTTGCCTTCGAAAGAAGGGATATTAATGAACCCAGATAACATGCCTTGTAACGCTCTGATCGTAGGACCAAACGGCTGCGGCAAACCGCAGTTCGTGGTAGAGCAGCTATTAGGACCCTTTAGATACCGCTTCGACTACATAGTGCTATTATGCCCCACCTACGTGAATAACCGCACCTGGACGGGCATAGGAGTGAAAGACGACGGCTTCTTTGTGGATATCTTAGACCCTAACGAGTTATCCAGCCATTTGAAGTTCTGGCATAAGCAATTCCCTAAAGATACGCAAACCTTGCTCATACTGGATGACATTGCCTGCGGGGACGACGTAAAAAGACGCACCTCCGAGCTCGTTAAGCTCGCTTTCAGCGGCAGACACGACAATATCAGCGTTTGGTTGCTCTCGCAGCAGCTTACCAGCGTCTCTAAGCCCTTCAGGGAAAACATAGGCTCTCTCGTAGTATTTTATACTCCAAGTAAGTCTGACCTGGAAACCATCTTAAGCGACTACGGCGGTGAGATATCCAAGGAACAGTTACACGAATACATGCGGCATTTAAAAACGCACCAACATTCCAAGATGATCTTCTCTTTGAGGTTTCCCTACACGGTTGGAATCTATGATTCCTAATGTATATGGACATTGAGCAGCTCTTAGATGAAGTCCCCGCGCAGTTAGATGAAAGTAACCTCAAGGAACAACTTAACATTCTTGTGTCTTCTGGGAATTGTAAAGAAATGATAGGCAAGGAACTTACCCATGAGCAGGTTAATAAGTTGTCAGAAGAGGAGGTTAAGAAGTTCCATAAGAGGTACGAGGCCGCCCTTGCAAGTAAGACCACGGACGCCG
This sequence comes from Actinia tenebrosa, assembly GCF_029948245.1. Taxonomy (NCBI): domain Eukaryota; kingdom Metazoa; phylum Cnidaria; class Anthozoa; order Actiniaria; family Actiniidae; genus Actinia; species Actinia tenebrosa. The sequence goes on along the minus strand of NW_028292580.1, from coordinate 7,435,033 downwards.
TAGCAGACTCAGCCATTAAGCTGGCCACCAAGCTTCTCGGACTTGCGCTGCCCATAGACGACGTGGAGCAACTGCGGAAGGACATTAGTGATGACTATGTCATATCCCAAGAACTTAAGATAACCTGCGGGTGGTTGTCTTTGAAGTGCGGTAAGTTAATGGCAGTCGCCTCTGCGGCACTTCATGTAGCTCAGCATGTCGACTTGAAGGAGGTACTAGGTTCCTTTGGAACATCTTGGAAGGACTTCAAGAAGGATAGAGAAGTCGAAAAGGTCTTCCAGGCGGCACTTGCTGAGGTACCTGATCAAGTCGCCTCAAGTACTTAGTCAAGTCGTTGTCAAGTCATTGCCAAGTCATTGTCAAGTCGTTGTCAAGTCACCTCAAGTACTTAGTCAAGTCGTTGTCAAGTCATTGCCAAGTCATTGTCAAGTCGTCATCAAGTTACTTGTCAAGTCCTTCAAGTCCCTTAATATAAGATGAGTGGCACCGAAGAACAACCACCCGTAGAAGATACCAAGATTACCAAGGCTAAATCTCCAGGCAGAGTCGCTGCCGGAAAGAAGCTCGCGGAGATGAATAAAAAGAACAAGGCAAAGAAAGAAGAAAAGGTGGAGGAAAAAGAAGAGGAATCCTTTTGGAATCCTGGGTACGTCATCGGCGCGTTAGGAGTCGCTATAGCAGCAGGCAGCCTTTACTTACAATGGCGGGCAGCAAAGCCAAAAGTAGAACCACCAACATATCACGCACCTGTGGAGGTTAGAAAAAGTAAGATCCCTGAAATGGAGTAGATTTATCACCCGTGGCGACCTAGATTTTCCTTCTCGCTTTGTAATATAATGTCGACCGCGTTGTTGAAAACTGTTGAAGAAGCAGCTATCATTACTTCCATCGTTGCGGGTATTGGTTGGGTAGGTAAGAAAGTGCTCAAAGAAGACTTTACTGAAGACCCAAGCAAGAGCTTCGCTAATTTTGCTAAGATGACCGCTGCCGTAGGCGGGGCTATCATGGCAAAGAATTACCTACAGAAGGAAAAGTACCTGCCGACGACGTAAGCTTTGCTTGCGTCTAATATAATGGTTAGCTTAGTCGCAGGTGGAGTTATTGCAGCCTTAGCATTCACAGGGGCTAATTATGGTGGTAGATATCTGGATAAATTAGTTAGCGGTGATAGAAACGCAGAATCTAACGCCGAGAGGAAGAGACATGACTTAGCGCTGGAGAAATATCAGCGAGACGTGGCGGCTTGGAATGAAAAAAGACAAGCTTACAGGGATTGGTTGGACAAGAACTACCAAGACAAAATGCAGGCGGATAAGAACTTCGAAAACACAGACTACGCCTTTAAGCTCTATGCGCAGGCGCATCCCGACTTTAGAATGAGAAAGCCTCAGTTCAAGAATTACTACCAGCCTTCTAAGAAACAAAAAGACAATGAGTTGGTCTTCGTAGGAGTCGCAGGGCTGGCGGGAGGCGTAGCTTTGGCGTATCTAATATAATGATCGTCTTTTTGGAAAGCGATAAAAATAACTTTACCACTTATTTAAATCCCCCCATTAAAGCCTATAAGGTTCGGCTCATAAGTTGCTCTTTGTACAATTCTTGGTATAACCTGATTAGGGGCATAGTCACTGAGCATACAGGAGGATCTAACTATCAAGCCGTATTGCTGCCCGATGGACATTATACGCCAATCACACTGGCCAAGGAATTAGCAAAACACGGTTATACTCTCACCACAGGATTGCCGCACGAAATGACCCTCAAACATAATATGTCAAATTATTCAATGACTTTTGGAAAGTCTGACCCATTGGGATCTTTATTATGTGCCTCGGGCAAGACAATTACCAACACAGCCATACCTGTGAAATGGAAAGTCGCATCCTCTTACGAAGTCTATTGCGATTTAGTCCATAGTTACAACAATGGAGAAAAGTCTTCTCTTATGTCCAAGTTTCTACCCAAAGGTAATCCATTTGACCTGGTAGAATACACTCCCATTTCTTTGAGCTATGACTTGTCTAATTTGGTAGAAAGCATAAACATCACCATTAAAGTGGACGGAAAGACGGTGGATTTTAACGGACGCAAGATCAATCTTGTTTTGGAATTCATATAATGGGCCGCGTAGAGGACAAACTCAAGAGGATTTACTATGGGCCCGAAGGTTATTGGAAAGGGGCGTCAGCTATCAAGAAACTCGCGACCGCGGCCAGGGTATCAGATGAAACGGCTAAGAACTGGTTGAAAAAGCAAACCATCTGGCAGATTTATCTTCCCGTGCCTAAGTACATTCCCAGGCCCAGCTTCACCGTAAATACCCCCAATGAAGTTCATCAGGCAGATTTGCTTTTCTTACCGCACGACAAGATAAGAAAAAAGACCTATAGGTACGCTTTGACCGTAGTTGATATCGCAAGCAGATACAAAGACGCCGAACCCATAACCAGCAAGGATTCTGGGGAAGTCGCAGAAGCCCTAGGTAGGATTTATAAGCGCGTCTTGAAATGGCCTAAGCTGCTGCAAGTGGATGCGGGGACAGAGTTCATGGGCGTGGTTACCAAAACATTGAAAGACCACGACACTAAAATTAGGAGAGCCGAAGCAGAGTACCACAGGGGTCAGAGCATTGTTGAAAGATTTAATAAGACCCTGGCCGAGCGTCTCTTTGGGTACCAGTATTGGAAAGAGCTGGAAGATCCCTCCAAACGCAACAGGGAATGGACACAGCGGCTCCCCCAGGTCATTGTGGCTTTGAACAACGAGGCGGCCAGGGCTACGGGAATAAAACTCAAGGATGCTATGAAGAAGAAACACGTGGAACACAAGTCCTACGTCAGAAGTTCAAGGGCGGTCTTCCCCCATGAAAAAAAATTAGGTAATGTCACGGTCCGATATCTCTACGGACCGGGTGAATTAGAAGGAGGATCCAAAAGAGCTACGGATCCTAATTGGTCTTTGGAAACTTACCAGATCCGAAGCGTAATAGCTAAGAAGGGTCAGCCCATCTTGTATTATCTTCACGATGGCCCCACACGTGGGTTCGTCATGGAAGAACTGCTTATCGTGTGATGTCCGAATGCTATCGTATGCACTCCGTCATCACACATCCATCGCTTACCGTCAAATGCAGACAGTGACACCTTCTCCTGTGTAACGTTGTGTATTTGATGACCATAGCTGCGCAGGCTGTTCATCTTATGCCGCTGTTCCTTGCGTGTTCGTAATACGTTGAGGTAGGACTCGTGCGTAATGTCCTTCTTAACCACGTACTTTTTTACGCCTTTAGCTTTCTTTTCTACGCCGTCTAACTTTAGCACGCTGTACATCTTTGGTTTCAGACCCACGTACTCTACTATGGGTTTTCCTAACATTTCGTCTTTCATCTTCCCAATTACCTTCTTATTCTTCGCAGAGTAAAGGAAGTGCTCCTTCGGGTAACCGCTGGTGTCGTACTCGTCTATGTCGGGGAGGCAGTCTTTGTAAACGTCTTCCGTTTGCACTTCTAGAATTAGGGAGTCGGTGTCTGTGTACAGGAGGCGACAGCGGTCTCCGTACTTTGGCTTAAGCTTATCGTAGTAGAACTCGTACATAAGCAGCTTCGATAGATCCAGCACCGTAAAGCCTGTGTAAACGGGCTTGTTTAGTAAGAGGTTTGCCCTTTTCATGTGAATCACGTAGAAGTTCAGCATTTCTACGTATCTAACGAAGCCTGGCTGTGACACGTATGCTTCTGCTTCCTCTTTGGTGCTGACTATTTTTACGCTTACGCGCTTGCGGATGTTCTCCATTGTCTTTCCGAACACGCTGTTGTTCATCAGTTTGAAGAGGTTTTTCTCGAAGTCATTTTTCGCTGCGGTACGCTTTTGCGTGTTAAAGTCAATGTAGGGGCGCATCCAGGGTTCCTGCGTGAATTTTAAGACTCTGTGGATCTTCTCTACGCGCATTCCGTGTCGCACGTAGAACTGCAGGTTGCGGTAATGTACCACATACTTCTTCTTATCCATCAGGTTCATAGTTAGTTTCCTGTACGGTTTGTAACCAGGGCACATTTGCTTTTGCAGTGGACTTAGCTGCTTAAATGGTATCTCTATCGCTTCTGGTGCTAAGGGGAACTCATTGTGTTCGTCGTGCAGGCGCTCTGGGTACTCCAGATCCACTTCTAAGACGTAACCCTTGTCTTCCTCCTTTCCTACCTGCATGTAGAAGTCTATCGGCTTCACTGGATCCCATTCGAAGTCTCTCACAGGTAGGTACTGTGACATTGCCCAACCATAAAGGTTATTCGCATCCAGGTAGTAAATGTATGTGGTTGGTTTCTCTGGGTCGTGCTCTACTAAGGGGTTGTTTGCGCGGGCGTAACGTCGGCTGGGTCCGCATACGCCGCCACGAATACCGTCTTCCATAAACCGATACATGTCGTACTCCGTTAGGAGATCCAACTGCGCATTTGTCTTCTTTAACAAAGCACTCCAGCTGAGCCCAGGAGCCGTGTAGAAATTAGCGGGATCCAATCCGTAATATTCCATAGCCATCTTTCTGAAGCTTTGGAAAACATCTGCAAGCAGCACTACGTCAGACCTTAGGTAGATGTCGTGGTAGTCCCCCATGTTCTCACAGGAGTACTTTTCCCACACGTCTAACGCATGCTGGTACTCCTCATCCTTTATACCGGACTCGTTTAGGGTGCTGTAGAAGCGATCTTTGGGTGGTAGGGACTCTTTGAATCGATCCCAGGAATCCATGTATTCGTATGGGTAGACTCCTTTCCTTTCCGCGCCATATTGACTGGAAATGGGAAAGTTGGTGTTATACTTTACGAGGTTTGCTAAGGAGTCCGCCATAAACTGCTGCGAATCTAAGAACTTTAGCTTACCCACAGTTACGGACATGTAGCGCTCTTTGTTGTTGGGTATGCATTTGACGTCGGAGCCGTCTGTTCCTTGTAGTAGCAAATGGGAGTCGTAACCGCGGAGGTTGTGAAAGAACACCGGAATCTCCATGTCTGGATTTACTTTGAAGTTTATATTGCATTTCCAATGAGCCGCTCCTCTGTATTTACCCGTGATGTGGCAGTGATCCCTAACCTTATCCACATAGAAATCCTCAACAAATGCTTTGTGGCAGTGAATGCAGTGCGTGGAGGGCTTTCCCGGCTTCTCACCTTTCTTAGCATACTTCCCGCATTTAAAATGAGCTTCTCCTAGATACTTTCCATCTTCATCCCACGCTTTCTTGGCTCGTCTTCCAAACTGAAGAAGCGTATGTTGGCAAATGTGGCATTTTTTTGCCTTGTTAAAAGCCTCCTGGTTCTCTTTGGTAAATTCCATCTTCTTTGGACGTCTTAATTGTTCTCTAATCTCCCCCTCCTCTTCTCGTAATGCTTCTAGAAACTCATTAGCTGCGTTCTTACCTCGGTAAATCACAGGAGGGTTTGCTTTACCGTCTGATCTGACTACTATGTAACCAAAGGAGCAGATCTCGTGTAATCCTACCTTATTCGTAGCACCACGTTTCTGCTCTTCCTTAGTTATCAACGCTTCGAAGTCTGCATATATCACGTAAGGCACTTGCATCTGCTTTTGATGGTCTGCGTATGAAAGCTCTTTGTTGGTGGGTATCTGGATCCGTTGCGCCACTTCTTCGACTCCGCGGCAGATCTCATCGTGTTTCTTTAGGGTATTTAAGGATGTAAATGACAGCAAGCAGCAGTCGCAGAAGTACTTTTTGCCTTTGTGCTTAGTATGTCTGTAGAATAGTCTGCTAATGTGTTTAACCCATGAGTAGTGTCCGCCGTGGTAGAATAAATGTACGCGCTCTCCTTTACTTTTTGACAGAACTAACGGTACTATCGTCTGCTCTCTGACTCCGTAAACGTTAATTGCTAGATCGTTTATTTCCTCAAATATGGGGATGTCTATCAACTGCATGGGAAATTCCACACCATCCCACTCTAAATCATCTGTGGGATACTTACTTGTCCTACAGGGATCCTTCTCTGCTGGATACAGTGCAGACCTGATTGCCCACATAAAGCATCGATTGTCTTCATTCTTCACGTTTACAATAGCCTTCTTCCTTTCTACCCACGTTGGTAGCGGTACGTAACTCCCCCCTCGTATGGGTACGTACCTGGCTATACTTATCTCTATTCCTTCAACCTCCTCTACTGTCCAACCCGATCCTTCTTTCGTGTAGTTAGACAGCGACTCCATTATTGCTTCTAAGGCTTCACTGAGTGACCTATCCAGATTCGTGGATTCTAATATCACTAACGACTTTGATCGCAACATTGCTGTCGTCATTACCTCGTCTTTTGACAAACTTACTTCTACCATTATGCTCGCTTTCAGGGCTCCTAATTCTTCTATACCTTTTCGGAGAGTCCTTTTAACCTTCCTTTCTGACTGACGCCAAAACTGTCTAACGTCAATCTCACCGTTACCGGGTATTGACACCGTGCTGAAGTTGCTTTGGGATTCCATCTATATAATAGGAAATATTTTATACCTAATACCAAGCACTTTTTAGGTCGTCGTAGTCGTACTCACAGTCCTGACAATGCCAAAACAATTTAACCTTGGTCTCAAACTTCTTACCACATCCACAATCATAACTGCTCATACACTTCGTCTTCATTTTCAAATGCTTTTTCAAATCCGCTTCTTTCTTAAAAGTTCTCTTACATTCTTCGCACTCCATATATAGACTAACATATTTAAGTGCGCTGTTGCCCTCAACCACACTTGGAGTGGGGGGTCGTCCGTAGGTGGATTTTTGACACGGATCTTGCCCGTGTTGAGATTGCGCTGTTGCCCTCACGGGTAATCCTGGCGTAAACTAACATATTTCGAGTGCGCTGTTACCCCCACGGGTAATCCTGGGGGTCTCATAGGGAATGAGGGCTACGCAAACACGGGTTAGTGACTTTAAACGGAAAATCCTCGTGTGGTCACTGCGCTAGAACCCCCATTCCCTATACTACTTATGTTGTATATTTGCTGTTGGAAATAGCGAATTAAGGACCGTAAGCTTGAAATATTGCAAATAACACAAAGGTGACTTGAAAATGTTGATAGATAGTTAAACTTGATGTACTTATGAAGTTCTGGAGTCCATTTGTTTTACCTTGAAAACTCAGCGGTCGATTGTAAGGTAGTCGAGCCGCTTGAATCCGGTCGCTTGAAGTAATCTCTTTTTTTTTATGGTAACAAGATAAATCTGCCAAACTAATGGTGTAAATGTGTTGATCCCACTTCTGACGCCACGTTGTAACACTATCGAACAAGAATGGTTGGTTTAAGCAGTATATTTGAACTATATAATGCACTCCATATTTAACACATAAAGCCCACATGTAGTTGGTGGGGAGAACAAGTCAAAAATGCACTGCAAGCCTAACTAGAACTTATGATTACGTCATACTTTTACACAATGATTTGAAAAGATTGAAACATCTGCAAATATTGACATGCTACATAAACAAAAACAACAGTTAAACTATTAATAATAAACAGTTAATTCTATAAAAAACAAACGTTATTAGGGTCAATTCCAGAACTAGTTCCATATTTTAAAAAATATAATGCTTTTTATTTAACTGGGTGATCATTTTCATTTTTTCTTAGATTTCAAAACTAATTTTCCAGACTTCATGAGTGTTTCTATCCAAACAGATGCCGTTGTGGAACTTGGAACTTCCTCGCTAACACTGAAAGCCAACTAACTACTTTAGATTTGCAATAGAAGGTGTTTTCATCAGGATTATCAGTAGATACAGCATAGAAAATCTGTTTTCAATGTACCTTTCGTCAAGATGGATAAAGATAGTTTGATGATTGTACTATCTTTCCCTGGTACTCCACTGTGCAGCAGTAATCTCCCAGCTCCTTGACTTTCAAAATCAAAGATTTACGACCAACAGTAATCAAACACTATTTGGCTGTGAGCGCTTGTCATCACACCAACAAATAAGTCACCATCGTGATATCCATTTATAATATCTGGACCATGAAGAACAGTAATATCAGCACTATTACTACTACTACTAGTATCCACACGATCATTTGCGGCTGGGAACGACAATAGTCCACGAACGTTCTTTTCCAATTCCATGTAAATGCTATTTACTTAATTTCTGCTAACTAAAAATCTATCTTCTTGAGGGTCGTACATCTCTTGGCTTTGATCGAGGAACTCTTCTCTGCAACAACTAAATGTTGAAGTCCAACCGTTCACAATAAAATTCTGAGTTCCCCAGAGTATAACAAGTACTTCGTTCGCATTCTTAAATTAAATGACATTCTTGGATGGACTTAATCTGGGATTACAGTTTTGTTATGTAATCCGTGCAGAATGTTATCATCATCTTAAAAACGATTACAATAGTTTCTTTAGCCGTGCCTAAATATTTGCTTTATACTGGTTTTTTTTAAATTTTTTTAAACTGTTTAAATTTTTTGACAATGGTTATTTTTTTCGAACTTTTAAAAATGTTAAAAAGTTTGATATTCTGTAATTTAAAATGGGTTTGGGTTTAGGGTTAGGGTCTTGACCCCACAAGAAAGGTGAATCGGTTTTGGTGGTTTTGTCTTTCCACAGGTAACAGTATAGATGATATCTTGGCTGAAAGACTCTACCAGCATCTGAACTCGAGGAGAGGGATTCTTCAATTCAGGATTAGATGTGAACAAACAGAAGAGAAAACGGCGAAGACAACCTGGAATCGAGAAATGATCCAAGTTTAAGTCTGATGGAAGAATAGGCCATGACTTGGGCCATTTGGTATTTAATATTGCACTGTGTAAATGCTGAGCACTCTGATCGACTATGGCTTGCATTTTGGATCCTCTCTATTAAGTTTTCTTTAATTCATTCTCGGCCGCAGTCATCTTCTTTACAATGTCCTTTTTGGACGAACCAGTTCCTCGTAAGATTCGAGATCAACCGAGTACGATAGCAGTGTAGATATATCATCCATATTGGCAATAGTCGTTTATTTTTATCAAATATAATATATATAAAAATGTCGACGAACAGGCGAAGCTGTACAAATTGTACTATTTTGAAGATCAGTCGTGGAGTAAATGACGTCATACGTCACACGTCACGCAATTGCCGGAGGTCAGATTTCTTTTGGCCGCGAGTATAAGTAGCCTCATTTTCAAAGCCTCATTTCTCCGCAATAAGTGTTTTTCAAACTAATTTTTTTTGTACATAACTTTTAAACAATCACATTAGAGTCATACTAACCTAGAAAAATTTGTTTATTTGGACTTTTCAAAATCCGGGCGTTTTCGTCCAAGTACTACTTTAAAACTGTAACTTAAACGTCTAAATAAACTCATTGTCAAAATGTTAAATCATTACAACTGTTAGAATCATAATGTATGAAATATCATAGTTCAAATATTATAACCGTGAATCAGTTCAAATTAGTACTAATTAAACAACAGAACATCACAGAGGATGATTCGAATATTAAACCAGAAAACAAACAATTTTGCAAAAGTTAGTTCACAAAAGGAATATTATTTGCACTCAAAGTATCACTAACATGTCTATCACTAACTTTCTATAAGCTAATGCCTCATCAGTTATCATATAACTGTGGTTGCAGTAATCAACTTTATTCCAAGAAAAAAAAAGAAAAAAAAAAGAAAAGAAAAGAGATTAGTGGTATCCTAGCCCGTCTCGTCCCACGAAGCGCTCTTACAACACAAGTGTACATGATCTCCGCATACATTATAAAGCGCGCGAAAATTACAACGAAGACACGACATCGCGTTTGTCCTATGTCTTGGAGTGTCCTTATGACCACAATAATTCAACGTTTGTTTTTCACCATCGATGTTGGCTTGACAATTTGTCAGGATCATTGGTTTGTCAGGATCATTGACCTTGAAGAGAAACAGATCTTCTTCCACACTGTGCAAAAAGAGTAATATTCGTTCAGTATACACTTGAAAATGGATACGCATACCTCAAGTGTTCAAAGAAATCCGATGATGTTCATACCCGAGGAACGCTTTGTCAGTCATACGTATTCGAGTTGAATACAGACTGTTTTAGGAAACGCTAGAATACGGAAAGTCCGATACATTTAAAATGGGTATGCAAGACTCATACTTCAGGTTACAGGAAAAATGCTAGAATATTCTAGACTTTTCAACATTTGAATATTGCCTAATTTATTTGAACACGCATATATATTTATTTTGATGGCAAATCCGAGGATTTTCAACTAGGAAACGCTAGAATACGGACAGACCGATACATCTAAAATGGGTATGCAAGACTCATACTTCAGGTTACAGGAAAAATGAAAGAGTATTCTAAACTTTTCAACATTTGAATATTGCGTATTTCATTTGAACACGTAGATATATTTTGTTTTGATGTATGGTTTAGCCGTGCCCTGACTGTGATGATCAGACCAGAATGTTAGTTCTTTTCAGGTTATCGAGGAGTGAGGTGTGCATGTAACGTTTAATTGTTATTAGAACGATGAACATAATCACAATACATATTATGGAATACTGGATATCTATTGTTTTGCTGTAAGAAATGTTTATTAAAAAGTATCGTAAATGCTCGAAATAATCAAAATACTTTTAAATAGAGATAACATTACAATAACATCCTGGATTATGGTTGAACATTCATACCAATCGTTTTTATTATTCCGACAGGCATTTATTCTAACTTGAACAATTGAAACAGTCTACAAATAATTAGCCCTTTCATGAGAAGTATAAACATTCTGACAACTTATTAAGTTGTGCATTTATTTTTCATAAAAGAAATATAAAATAGTTTTCCATTTTATATACTTTGATCTTCTATTCATTATGGTTTACTACACTTCTAAATATCTTGTTATTTCAAATCTGGATTGTTTAGATCAAAATAGCTAAAACGGAATACAGTTTTATACTATCTTAAATATCTTTCAGGAAATTTATTTCATCAATAAATAGGCATTATATTTCATATCTGTAATGATAGGCAATTTACCTTTACACATTAAAGACTTAGATTTAGATTACAAGCATAAAAATGGTATAAAAATTGAAAAGGGCATATAAAAAGTATCTAAAAATGTATGTAAACAACTTAAAATTGAGAACGATTATTATCTTAATCCAACAGTTTGGAATACTTTCTGGTCAATGTAATTAATGTACTTTTAACTTGAATGATCAGAAACTTTAAACTTATATAAATACTAAATTCTGATATTGAGAAAGATATATTTGTATATGCACAAGAAAATTCTGGAACTAAAATCTCATATTCTTAATTACAACTAAATAATAATATCCTGTTGGCAAATTATAGTTTCTTTGACCTCCTTTTTGGTGCTTTTTTGGGGGATCTTGACGTTGACCTCGTGATCCTGCGGGAGACAGTGTCTTTTGTTCTTTTTCTAAAAGAGCAAGGTATATAAAATGAGACATTTATAGAACTATAACTGCTTTTTTCTTTCACTTAAATAAATAACATTTAAGGACACTTTGCCATGACCATGCCTAAGTAAAGAAAAGTATATATGAAAAAGAAAAAGTATCCACTGAACTTACCCAATCTTAGGCTCAGGTCAAACGTAGAACTCTGCATGAGCTGAACCTAATTGGAACCATGAATAACAAGGCAGTCTTCTTTGATGTCACTAGGTTTGCTCATGTAAAGTTCAACGTTTGACAGGAACCTAACAGTGAGTAGACTTCAGTTATAAACACTGTCAAGTTATTCGCACTAAATGCAGCATAATGAAATTTATTGCTTGAGCCAATTGAGTAAAATTAAGAGTTTTTTGATCACTGTCTTTATGTATTTATCATGTTTTAACAGATATAAAATCCCTTGCTTGCTCTTTAAAGTTTTAAGCAGATAATTATTTGATCTGCTTAAATCTTCTAAAAACTTTAATCAAGTAATCTGGCTTAGGTGTGGCACTTATTTGAGAGAGTAGTTTAATTTGGAGGGGGGGGGGGGTGCTTAAAATAAGTAAATACAGTGTTTTTTGAACCGAGGTGTAAAGATGTAAGGTGTTACCTTTTTGTCCTCTGTACCGGAGATGGACTTCTGAATTCCAATCTTAAACTGCCTTGGTTTCTTTGCATAGAAAAAAAAAAAAAAATGAGAATCATATTAATACAACAAATTATTACATACATTAGTTGTATCTATAGTAGTAATAAATTATACGTTCAGTGTCTTTAATGAAACAGAGAGAATAAGAGAAAAATATCAAATGCCCTTGGCGGGAATCGAACCCACGTCATCGGTATTCCTTTCCAATGTGCTAAACGTAACTAACCGTGTTAATTGTGACCGTAGTGATTTTTGAACCCTATTGAGGAGATATATGGTTTTACCTTTGTGTTCTGTGCACCGGAGATGGACTTCTGGATTCCAATCTTGAACTGCCTTGATTTCTTTGCATTGGAAAAAAATGAGAATCACATTAATACAACAAATTATTACATACTTTAGTTGTAACCGTATTGATTTTTGAACCGTAATGAGATATATGGTTTTACCTTTGTGTTATTTGCACTGGAGATGGACTTCTGGATTCCAATCTTGAACTGCCTTGATTTCTTTGCATAGAGAAAAAAAAAAGAGAATCATATTAATACAACAAATTATTACATATATTAGTTGTAACTATAGTAGTAATAAATTATACGTTCAGTGTCTGTAATGAAATTAGAGAGAATAAGAGAAAAATATCAAATGCCCTTGGCGGGAATCGAACCCACATCTTCGGTATTCTAGTCCAATGTGTTAAACGTAACTAACCGTGTTAATAGCGCAGCGCAGTCGTGACGTCATAAAAACGAAGACAAAGGCGAAATTTGGACAAACAAACTTACAAGTTTATTTTCAGTAGATAATTTTCACAGCCGATCACAGTTGATCTTAGTTTACATGGGTTATTATTGTAACTTTAAGTAAAAATAATAAAATCGGTTCGTATAATCCTCGCAGCGGTGAAACAGAATGCAATGTTTGTCCGAATCCTTAAGCTATTTTTAGAATCAGTGTGCTGCGCTATTGTGACCGTAGTGATTTTTAAACCCTATCGAGGAGATATATGGTGTTACCTTTGTGTTCTGTGCACTGGAGATGGACTTCTGGATTCCAATCTTGAACTGCCTTGATTTCTTTGCAAAGAAAAAAAAAAAAAAAAGAGAGAATCATATTAATACAACAAATTATTACATACATTAGTTGTAACCGTAGTGATTTTTGAACCCTACCGAGGAGATATATGGTTTTACCTTTGTGTTCTGTGCACTGGAGATGGACTTCTGGATTCCAATCTTGAACTGCCTTGATTTCTTTGCAAAGAAAAAAAAAAAAAAAGAGAGAATCATATTAATACAACAAATTATTACATACATTAGTTGTAACCGTAGTGATTTTTGAACCCTACCGAGGAGATATATGGTTTTACCTTTGTGTTCTGTGCACTGGAGATGGACTTCTGGAGTGATCGCGTTGACTAATAATGCCATCAGATGATACAGCCCACAATGTTATGTTTCTTGGCTGACATCTGTCAGATGGAGGACCATCAACCCTTGACACTCGTGGCCTTTCAGACCTTGTGGTCTCCAACTTATTCTGAATCCTCTTCATAAGTTTATTGGCTTCCTCGGATCTCCATGCTGGTTGCCTCACAACCCATTTCCCCTTATTCTCATCGCATCCATTTTCTTCATCGCTTACATAGTCATACGATAACTCCTTCATCTTTTCCAGGTCTTGCCCATCTGCAACTTTTACTCTGGCATTGAAAAGCTGCAACAAACAATTTTGTTAGTTTCAAAAATAGAAATTATTTTAGGTTTTCCAAAACCTTAAAGTATATATCAAGTGGAATTTAATATTTTCAAAATCACTTATATGTAAACAGTGTAGTAGTATGGTTGCAGTATTTTTTGTAAGTGGAATTTTCTTTTTCGGAGATATAACATTTGAAATATCAAAATATTAATCTAGTGCTTTATACCCTTTTTCTCCTAGACCGCAGTTTGTTGTCCGCCTTTAATTTCAATGTCTTGTCCTCATTTTCTCGAAGATTCTGCAAGAATATTTTTCTTTTGGTCTCATAAAACCTCACCACGGCCCCTATATTAATTCACAGTACTTTTTAGTGTCACATCTCAAAAAGAAATAGAAATGCATTGTAATTTATGAAAAACAATCAATCACAAAAGTCATTGGTTCTTGGTTTTTATAACATAAAAAATGATTTTCAAAAAATCAAGGAAAACCAATACATTGAAATAATCATTTTCTAAAAGGTTTGGTTAAAGGTTAGCTTCTTCAAGGCATAAATACTTACTCTTTATATGTCTGATAAAGTATCCCTTCTCTGCTTTTATCATTTGATCCTCTAGGCCTTGCCTGACTGAGATGTTGTGGACAGAAAGTACACTAAGAAACAAGAAAAGTAGGAAAATATTTTACATTATTTCAAATGAGCAATAAATGCATGCTAACCTGACAACATTTTCAGAATGAACTTTTAATAAGACACAAGTTTTGATAAATATTTCGTAAATGAAAATAAAAGCTACCTCTCCTCAGGCTTATATTGCTTATCTTCTTCCAACCCATTATGTAGAAGATGTACATCAATCTAGATTAAATAGATATATTTTCATCAATTATCCATCAAAGGTGAAGTGAATCTCTTTATTTCAGTAGTCAATAGATCCCTGTCTGGTATATTAATACAAATACCAATACCTAACTCCAAAATATAAACCGGAAGTTAAAGTTTGCCACGTTTTGGAACTAGAAACATTGGCATGTAAAATATGCAAAGCGATCTTCGAAATTTCCTCTAAAATTTGTGCGCCTTTCCAAATCTACAGCTGTACGTTATTTTAACGATGGAAATTCCAATAAACAAAGGAAATGACGATAAAAATATTTGCCGATAATTCAGGTCGTATTTTCGAATACCTTATTGAAGTTTGCCACATTTTTGAAACTACCGCAATACATCGGAATGTAAAATATGAAAAATGATCTTTGAACTTTCCTTAAGAATTGCACGCCTTTCCAAATCCACTGTATTTAATTTTAACGATGAAAATTTCGAGAGAAAAAAAAGCAAATAATAATAAAAACACTTGCTGATATTTCAGGAGGTATCTTCAGATTTTCTTCTTCTCCGGTTTGTGCGTGTATCTTGTCCATGTTGTCGTTCAATTCACCAATCTTGCCACTCATTTGTAAAACTGACTCTGCCAGTTGTTCGTGAGCATTCTCTAGTGATTCTAAGAACTTTTTCTGATCCCAAATCTGGCGTGATATCTGATTTAAGGAATCAAATAGGCAATCTATCTCTTGTGAAGAGACGGTTACTGTGTCTCTTCGCCTCGAGGATATTGGCGTTTCGGATGAACGGCTGCTGCAACTGCCGTTGCCCGATCTGTCATTTGGAAGAGTAGAATTATTTCGAGGAGTCGAAGAAAAGAAAGAACTTGGCCGTATTCCTGACATGGCTAGATTTATTATCTGAAAGGAAGGGAAAACACGATAAATCAACTTGAGGTAAGCTTGCTGAAGTAGGAAGTAAACGAGTGTAACATATAACGGCTTTGTTTTTTTAAGCTTAGATTTCAGAATACAAGAAGATCTAAATTTAATTTCAAACTGGAAGAACATTTATAGCTGATTGACGCTAACCACGACAAAGAGTTACTTTCTTACCTTATTTTCTTTTTGAATTGAAGAAACAGATAATGAAGATTTTAAATACGGCTGAATTATACCAGGCTAAGAAGTCTACATGCCAGTCTATACCACGAGGGCATATTGTGTGAAGATGCATAATAAATAGCTCAAATGTCAAAATCACGTGCGCCTTTATAAGATTTCTGATTGGCTTACTAAACACTTAAATTTTTAATTTGCATTTTCGGAGATAACGAGTTTTTCACGAGAGTTTACGAAGACGTACGGATAGGAAATCGAGAACACGGAGAACTCGCGATAAGTTTAGTTTACGCTGTTTTCGCGGGGTGTAAGAGTAAAGATGGTGGCGTTAAGAAAGATGTGTTTAAATTGTAAAACGAATTTCGGAAAATCAGCTTATTACCTGCATCTTCCATGTTTATCTCCAACTGAATCGGCATCAACGAAGAGAGGGTGATGATTGTGAAGAAGTCCTTTCTGATGGTGATGATATCGAAGTAATGGATGAACAGTCTTCAAGTCAACCTGTGTTATCATCAGAGTCAAAAGTCCTATTGATGTTTATTCTCCTATGGCAAACAATCTACAAAGTCTCTGACAATGGAATTGCTGTTCTTTTGAAATTTTTCAAGCAGTTTTTGACAGTACTAGGTACACTGGCCAGGAATGATGTACTTGTAAACTTTGCCAAATGCTTACCAAATACCATTTACATGGCAAAGTTAGCATTAGGCCTTGGGAAAGATGAATTTGAGAAGGTTGTGGCATGTCCAAATTGCAAGACTCTGTACAAGTTTAATGAGTGCACGATCAAAAGAAGCAATGCGAATATTGTATCCAAGAAATGCAGTCATGTGAAGTTTCCAAACCATCCCCAAAAGAGAAGACGTAAGGAATGTGGAACTCTTTTAATGAAAAAGTTGAGGTCAAAATCAGGTTCTCTTTACCTCTATCCTAAGAGAGTTTATTGCTTTAAGCCACTGATTTCATCCTTGAAGTCACTATTAGCAAGGCCTGGTTTTTCAGAAAATTGTGAAGCGTGGAGGGAAAGAAATCTTGATGGTACAATAGGAGATGTGTTTGAAGGGAGAATTTGGAAAGAGTTTCTTGATTCAGATGGCAAGCAGTACTTCTCAAAACTTGGAAATTTGGCAGTAATGCTCAATGTGGACTGGTTCCAACCATACAAGCACAAGAATCATAGCTGTGGGGTTATATATCGAGTAGTGATGAATCTTCCTCGTGAAGAAAATTCAAAACTGAAAATGTAATACTGGTTGGCATTATCCCAGGGCCGAATGAGCCAAAAGGAAACATAAACTCCTTTCTTCAGCCCTTGGTAAGCGAATTGACAGATTTATGGGATGGAGTGATTTTAAATGACCGCTGTATCCCAGGCTGGGCTGCTAAGATAAAAGTTGCACTTCTTGCCATTTGCTGCGACGTTCCTGCTGCAAGAAAATGTGGAGGTTTTGCTGGACACTCAACTTTAAAAGGTGAGTTGTAAAATTAATGATATTCATATTTCATCCTCTTGAAGAAATGTGTTATCAAGTGACTGAAGGGTAATAATGAAAAGGTAAATTATACACCGTGAAAAGATGAAAAAACTTACTGACGTTTCGGACGCTAGTCCTTCGTCGGAGTAAAAGAGAAAGAAGTGGTAGAAAGGAGTGTATATATGATAGAATAAGACAAAAGAAACCAATGAGAGCAAGGTAGGCAAGGAAACAAAAACAAACAATCAAAAGACAAAAGAAAAGGTTAGTTGAAAAAAAAGCGTTCATTAATCCCGTTGGGACTAAGAGTGCCCAATAGGTGAATAAGCCGCATTTCTTTGGTCTTGCGACAATCATTGTTGCCGTTAAGCAAAGAAAGACCGAAAACAATGAAGTCAGAAAGAGAATGGTTAGCTAGATTAAAATGGCGGGAAACTGGTTTGGTGGGATCGTTATTGCGAATATCATAAAGATGATTGCAAATGCGATCACCAAGACGGCGGCCAGTCTCGCCCACATACAAAAGATTACAGCGGGTACATTTAATACAATACACAACATTAGAAGTGGTACAAACAAAATGGTCAGTGATTTTAACAGTTGATTTAGGACCGACAACAGAAGTGTGAGAGACTATGTGAGGACAAGTATAACAACGTTTACGAGAACAGCGAAAAGTACCAGGTTCTTTGTTAGAGGGAAGAACTCCCTTGACCAAGAAAGAACGGAGATTACGATCACGTTTATAGGAAAAGAGAGGGCGGTTGTTGAAAATAGCAGAAGTGCGAGTATCAGAGTCAAGCAGAGAAAAGTTGCGGTTAACAATGGGTTTAATGGAAATGTTAATAGGATGATACGTAAGAGTGAAAGGAATGCGGTCATTAGAGGGACGAGTGTGAGGAGTGAGAGCGGTGGTACGATCAATAGTAGAAACTTTACGAATGGCGCGATCAATAACATGAGCAGGATAATTACGCTTAAGGAAGAAGGAACGCATCTCAGAACATTTAACAGAAAAATCAAGATCATCACTACACAAACGACGAAGACGAAGAAATTGCGAGAACGGAATAGCGTTAAGAGTGTGCTTAGGATGAGAAGACGAGTAGAGTAAATAAGAATGAGAGTCAGTAGGTTTGTAATGGACACTAGTGCTAAGACGGTCGTCATTAACACTAAGCAAGATGTCAAGGAAAGTGACTGATGTTTCACTAACCTCCCACGTAAAGTCTAAGGCAGGGTGAAAAGAGTTAACAAAAGAGATGAAAGAGAATCTAAGTCATTACGCGAACAAGAAGTAGCACCAATACAATCATCAATATACCGTCCAAAAAACTCAGGTTTAGGTCCAGTATATTGTTGAAAAACAAGGTTTTCGATATAACCAACAAACAAATTGGCATAACTAGGGCCCATCTTAGTACCCATAGCAACACCGTTTACCTGCCAATAATACCGATCGCCGAAAGAAAAACAATTAAGAGTAAGAACAAGTTCAGCTAAGCGTAACAAAGTGGGAGTGCTGGGCTCGAGGACAGGACGAAGATCGAAAAAATGCTGAAGAGCACGAAGGCCCTCATCATTAGGAATAACAGTATACAAAGATTTGACATCCATAGTAAACAAAAGCTTAGAAGAGTTATCAGGAAAGCGAAAATCATTAAAAATACTAAGAGCGTGATTAGTATCCTTAATATAAATAGGTAAAGACTGAACCATATGCAACATGAGAATCTAGCTATCTAGATTCTCTCATGTTGCCTATTGTTCAGTCTTTCTCTAGCTATCTATCTATCAACTAACCTTTTCTTTTGTCTTTTGATTGTTTGTTTTTGTTTCCTTGCCTACCTTGCTCTCATTGGTTTCTTTTGTCTTATTCTATCATATATACACTCCTTTCTACCACTTCTTTCTCTTTTACTCCGACGAAGGACTAGCGTCCGAAACGTCAGTAAGTTTTTTCATCTTTTCACGGTGTATAATTTACCTTTTCATTATTACTGTTTCATTAGAAACACCGACGCAGCTCACACTAGTTTTTAGCTAGTTATATCTTTTTATGACTGAAGGGTAATTAAAAATACTATCTTTTTATGACAAAATGCCACTGAGCCACCAATTGATGTCACTATAAGATGCATATACTTTATTATTTAAATTGAAGAACCCTTTATTTTGAACCCTTTCACAGAAAATTGCTAATACTATTTTTAACTTTTTAAATTATATTTTGTTCTCATTCTTTTTACTGGTTGCAACAAATGTTTCAAGACTTTTCCTCGAGATGAACACCGTGTTAATGCTGAGAAAACGCTCTCTGCCAACTGCCCTGCCAGATTTAAAACTGTTGTACGTAATACAGGTGCCAAATACAGTCTTATTACAACTTCCCTACTATGATGCCATTCGATTCGTCGTTATAGATCCCATGCATAATC
Organism: Actinia tenebrosa; assembly: GCF_029948245.1. Taxonomy (NCBI): domain Eukaryota; kingdom Metazoa; phylum Cnidaria; class Anthozoa; order Actiniaria; family Actiniidae; genus Actinia; species Actinia tenebrosa. Next base: position 7,415,373 of record NW_028292580.1, on the reverse strand, counting down.
TGTTCCTTGGCGTGGCAAAGCACACAATGAAAGTTTGGATTGAAAAAGGAGTTCTCAATGAGAAGGACTTTCAAATTGAAATTGGCAGAATACCATCCAAAATTGCCACAGGATTCAATGGCTTCACTGCAGACTAGTGGAAAAACTGGGTTTGCTATTACTCTCTCTTTGCTTTGAAGGGAATTCTTCCAACCAAGCATTATGCTGTTTGGACTCACTTTGTTGATGCTTGTCGCTATATGTGCTGCCAGACAATCACATTAGAACAATGCACTATGGCTGAAACAAAGATTGTGGAGTTTTGCAAAGCTTTTGAAAAGCTTTACGGCAAGGAAATCTGCACGCCAAACATGCACTTGAGCTGCCACCTCTCTGAGTGTATCCAAGACTATGGCCCAGTATACTCCTTTTGGTGTTTTTCTTTTGAAAGATATAACGGTATACTTGGTTCATACCATAAAGGAAGTCAAAACATTGGTAGGTTTTTATTCATGTATTTTTGTGCTGTGCCTATGGGCACAGTACATTTGTTTTTGTTGAGTTAGGTATGATCGGAATTTAGTGTTACGAATGCCATTGGTGGACCTCGTCACGATTGACATTGGTGAAACACGAGGTGAGAATGCATGTTGAGATCTGTAAGATCGGGACACGGAGGAGGTGAAAGAGGTTGAACATATGTGGTTTTCGTGGTAAGAGTGCCTTAATCCAACTTACTTTAAACTTAATTTGGTAGTTCTAAGCAGATAATTAGAAACTGGAGCTAAATTAGAAACTTTAAGTGCGATTTTTGTTTTTTGATACAACTCGAATTAGTTACGTAAACAAAAGATTGTAAATGGACAGGCCAGGAATTTGTACTGCGTCATTGATGTAAAATAGTACTCGCACGAGATATATTTTATTTTATTAGCAAGAAAAATGATATTAGGTTTGATTAGCAAAACATATTTATTTCTAGTCGAATATTTTCATGACAAAAACGTATTTCATGCCGTAAGCTTGAATGGGGGCGGGCAAGGAATTTCTACTGCGTCATTGATCTAAAATAGTACTATTGGTATTTACTAAAACAAGGAACGACCTAAAACGACCTGAAACCACCAGAAACCATCTTGAAGCCACCTGAAACCAGCCAAAACATTGAATCTCCATCGAGTTTGTCGTCCAGTTTGTGTATTTTATTGACTGTTATCGATCGATCAAGTGTTTGTTTTCCTTGGAAGGGGTGTATTTCATGGTAGAATGTCATATAGTCGCTACGTATACTCTCCCATAGAAGTATTCCACACTTATACCTCACCTCTCCCTCGCTACGATTACCTGTTCCTAGCTAGCTATGATCAACCGTCCCTACCTATGATCAACTGTTCCTAGCTATGATCAACTGTCACTAGCTATGATCAACTATCCCTTAGCTATGATCAACTATCCCTAGCTATTTTCAACTATCTCTTGCTATTTTCAACTGCTCCTAGCTGTCATCAACTGTCCCTAGCTATTTTCAACTATCCCTAGCTGTCATCAACTGTCCCTAGCTATGATTACAATTTGAACATTTTTTTACTTTAACGTGTAAATTTGTTTAACTTAACATTGGCGTATCTAGGGGTCTCAGGGGTGCCTGTGACCCCGTTTTCAAAGCCAAAGATAAATCATCTGACCGTTGATGCAGTATGTGATATGATGTCATAGTGACAATTTGGTATGTTGTGACCCCCACGCCCACCCCCCCCTCCCACATGACAGATCCTGGATAAGCCCCTCCTTAACGTAATTCAGCCATGTTGCCTGCAAGTTTTTAAGTTCATTAAACTATATAAGGGGAAGTTAATCTATATATAGGTAGGAAACCATTAGTAGAGAATGGTGAAAATAGCTAGGGATAGTTGATCATAGCTAGTGACAGTTGATCATAGCTAGGAACAGTTGATCATAGGTAGGGACGGTTGATCATAGCTAGCTAGGAACAGGTAATCGTAGCGAGGGAGAGGTGAGGTATAAGTGTGGAATACTTCTATGGGAGAGTATACGTAGCGACTATATGACATTCTACCATGAAATACACCCCTTCCAAGGAAAACAAACACTTGATCGATCGATAAAAGTCAATAAGATACACAAACTGGACGACAAACTCGATGGAGATTCAATGTTTTGGCTGGTTTCAGGTGGTTTTAAGATCGTTTCAGGTCGTTTCAGGTGGTTTTAGGTGGTTTCAGGCCGTTCCTTGTTTTAGTAACAGTACCCGCACGAGTTATATGTTATTGTATTAACTAAAGTAATAATTTTTGTTTTGGTTAGCTAAACGTATCTATTTCTAGTCGAATATTTTTATGAAAAAGGGATTTTCATACCGAAACCTTCAACGAGTGGGTGGACGAGGAATTTACTGCGTCATAATTTACATAAAAGAGTACTCACACGAGTTTTATATAAGTTTATTTATAGTTCCTTTCACGGTTTCCGACGCCATATTGTTTTGGCAGAAGTGTAGGGAAAGAGATATGTTTTTCGTAATATTTCCATTCTAAGGTTACCCTGCGAGCAAAGTCTCCTTTACCTTCCCCCGAGTTAGAGAAAGGAAAGAGTCTTCTTTCCTTTCTCTCACTCGGGGGAAGGTAAAGGAGACTCTGCTCGCAGGGTATTCTGAGGTAAATTTTCGAGACCAAACTTTTTCTGTAGATGGAGAATCTTCTGTTCAATAATGTTTTGTGTGGTGTTTTTGAGCCGATGGAGCCACCATAACACTGGTTCTCAGAGAGACGGAGGCTTGCTTTGGGGTTTGCGAACAAGACTCGTTTATGCTGGTTCAACTTGACCGTAAAAAAATATTCAAACCGAATCCACGGACTTTCTTAGCTTCTGTCTTACAATGACTAAATCCCAAATAGTCTTGTACTCAATTCAAAGTATCCAATGTGCACAGCACATTTGACACGTTTTCCCGTGTCAAAACTTGTTATAACTGTACGTACTGTATGTTTCACAATAGGTGCATTACTAACATTAATGGATCGCATATTCTAAAAATCTATAAAACAAATTAAGCAAAATCAAAACTTTACAATCATGGAAACCCATCTTTAAAATACCTAGATAACCCATCCAACACTATTCTCAGTGTTCATTCTATATAATGAATGACCAAAAACCACCTCATGTAGAATTAACTCTGAAAATATTATCTGATATTTGATATTTTTAACAGCAACTGTGTAAAGTATCAATTGTCATCATATAATCATCTAACTTTGGAGTAAGAGTGCAGTTAAAATACAACTTAACTGCATCTTAACTGCACCCTTAAAGTTAGATAATTGTATGATGACCAATAGACCTTTTCTCTAGGAAAGGACAAGTGGTGGGAAAATATGACACCGCTTTAAATTTGGCCTAATTCATTATGGTGCCATTTTTTCTCATTTCAGAGCATTGTCATACGAATTATATTGTAATTCATTCTGTGGTTGTTGTTGTTACATTTTTAGGTATCCAGCTGATGCGCAAGTTTTTGAGAAACAGTGAGTTGCAGCAATTGGATTGGCCAGAAGAGTTTGTAGGTGTTGGTGATTTGCTTGATTCGTCTGATGTTGGCACTGTTGGAGAAGCATCCATTGCCCCTAAAGACCATCTACAGAATAAAAAAGAAGAAGTTGTACGCTTTCCACCAATCAAGAGAATTGGCATTGACAGTGATGTTGCAGCCCAACTTTCTGATGTGTACAAAATGATTTATCCTGGCCATGCTGTCCATACTGTAATCTCAATTTCAGAATCATTTACTAGAGTGAAATTAAATCATCGAGTGTTAAGAGCCTCATTGACAACTGGTGTCTTCGTAAAGTATGCAAACGGTGACAATGAACTAAGACTTGCTCAAATCAAGAGATTTTTGACAAACCATGCCATTATCTCTAAAGAAGGCAAGAGGAAGAGAGTAATTAATACAATGGTTGAGGTTCGATTATGGAAACCACATCCAGAGAGGTATTGGTATCCTGATCCATTGGAAGTATGGTCCACTCATTATGAATCTGAGTGTTTTATTCCTATCACTCACATCTTTGGTCAGTTTATGAATGTTCAGTATAAAGTGAAATTCAACCACGGCGTAGAGAAAGCGCAAGCTGTAATTCCTCTTGTTGGAAGGTTTTGCTAACAAAATGAACTTGTTTTCCTTGCAGTGAAACTACTTTAACAAAATTGCCCAAATTTTCTATTAATTAGACAAAACATGGTTTAGAACACTGCATCACTTTGTTGTCAAATATACTTATTTCAATAAAGTTAGTCACCTGAAAAGCTATGAAGCTGAGACCGACAAGGATTATGGGTAGGTACATTTTACATGTTTCAACCGCTTGATAAACTGTTGATGGATTTGCTCATCTTTTACCAGTTATAGTCTCACCTCTCCTGAGCATCCTCAAGCTGTAGTTTGTATCAAAAAAAGCTGTACTTGTTTGAAATGAATTGTTTCCCATGATCCTCAGTGATCTCAGCTTTCTAGGTTTTTTGGTGACTAACTTTATTGAAATAAGTATATACACCTAATTAAAAAAAAAAAGTCATTGCCAAAAGCCAATAGGCAATAGGTCATTCCAAGATCCAATAATAGCTTTTCTGATTTTTTGCTTCCTATTCTCATTAAGAACATGAACCTTCGTGTTGAGACTGATTAAATGTTCTTTGTATTCGATGAAACCACTTCCATGTCAAAGTGACAGATCGCCCATGGCTTTTGCTGATGACAACATTAAAACAATTATTGTGTGCAAACATGATCAGATACAAACTAACAGTGTTGGTCCGATAAAATCGTTGTTTTTAAGAAGCAAACTGTTCTTATGACAAGTTTGTTAATACAGTTTCTAATAGAATGTTAACATGATGGCGTCTCTTGACCTCTACTGCCAGACTCTTGTGAACACTCTATGCTGCTCAGTTATTAGCACCAATAAAGTCTTACTATTCTCAAGAGCCAATACAAATTAAAATAACTAATTTCTACACTTTGTGTATCCATGAGTATCATGCATCATGAAGCATTGGTAGTTTGAGTCAAATGACACTATCATACAAACACCCTATTACTTCATGGCCTATTTGAGGTCATACATTACTATTATTCATATGTTTTTTGGTGACAAAAATCACTATACTATACTGCCAATCTGATCAAGGGAATAATAGTATAGTTTTCATAAACCAGCGAATTACATTTTAGCTTATTACCCTACTGTTACACTCCAAATCTTTTGTTTTCTATTGTTTTTTTTTTCTACTATTATACTCTATTATAAGTAATTATAAGTACACTTTCCTTAACAGTTTTTTGAAAACCACTCTATCTTAATTCAAACTTTGCCACTAAACTTTTGACTAAATGCTCAAACACTATTGGATAATTTGAATTTGTTGAAAATTTGTTGAGGTGGCCGTGATTGGAGAGTGACACTGTAATCATAGTTGTGACTCCACTAAGTTACTGTTGCTATGTCCCACAAGCTTAACCAATTATCTAGGATTTTTTACATTGGGGTTTGATAGGTAACCCTGTGGTAAATGCCGCTGACCTATTATACTGTGGGCAACAGATGAGTAATATTTCTCGCCTACTGGTCGAGGGAGATTTAGTATTAATCTTTGCTCAGTTACCTGCCAATATTGTTGAGACCTGAGGTATATCGACAAGTACATAAGCCTAAGGTAGGGTTTCAAGTAATGAAAGTGTTTGTAAGATATTTAATGATGATTTAACTCCATATTTTTCGGCCACACTTTTCCTTTTTTCCCCGCCATTTTGACTTAGCTCACCTAGTGTATAAGATTAGAAGTAAGTCTTATCTTAAAAGCTTGGGATCGTAAGAGGGCGATTGCTTTAGGGTATATGTGTTCACAAAAGCTTTAATACGAATTCTGTTTGTGTGCGTAGGGCATCTTCTGGTTCACTTAGATCGAAAGTTCAAAGTGCATGTATATCAATGATTGTGTCACATGACATTCTTGTTTAAACAGGATGGGAAGGCATTCTAAGGAGGTCAGAGAAGCATATAAAAAGAAAAGAAAACAACTGATAAACATTGGAGAAAAGAAGGAAAGTAGTACTGAAAATGGTCGAACTGCAGTTACAAGTAATGAAGATGACTTTTTTGGAGTTGGTGAAAACCACCAGAAAGTAGCAGATGAAGAGGGGCATGATGGAAGAGATGGCAGAAGAAATGAACAAAGAGATGAACAAATAAATGAGTCTAGGTACCAAAATAAATGGGGTCGAAGTCTACCTTACTGTTTACCTTATAAGAAGGATTATCTATATTTGTCAATGGTAGAATACTTCAAACATAAGAACAAGCTTCATAAATTGAAACAAAAACCGCTAGGGGAAAATCAATAACAAGTTTCTTTTGTGGAAATGTAATATTATTCTATCTTTTATATTAAAATCTTCCTGGCATTAAACTTAATCTTGGTCGATAAACATCTTAATAATCAATGTAAAACCATTATTAATTTTGTCCGGGCTCTTAGCAGGAAAAAAATTACCATTAGGATCATTTCATAACTGTTATGTTTTTTTTTGTAGATAATATTGATGTTTGCACTCAAGTATTTTTTGATCATAATTGATGTAATAGTATCATGTTATAGATGTTGCAAGATCTTTATCGCTACTCAGACTCAGTGAGTGATCACTTGTTTAGTGAGATCTTTATGCTGATCTGTGGAGTGGAGTGGCAGTAACATGTATATTTGTTTGCTATTACTTATATGGCTGATCAAGATTCGAGTTGCAAATAGAGGAAGGTGAAAAAATTGGCTGCGATTTTGTAATAAACATTGAATTAAGTATGCGATTGAAAAAAGATATTGCCGTTGTTCTTCGCTGTCAAAGAAAGGCTGGCGAAGGATCATTAGTGAGATCTTTAGGCTGATCTGTGGAGTGGAGTGGCAGTAACGTATATTTGTTTGCTATTACTTATATGGCTGATCAAGATTTGAGCTTTTAAGATCTAAAATATGTTAATATATCAGTTCTTTTATATTTGTAATATATTTGTATTATTTGTATTATATTGTATGTATTTATATTTATATTTCATTTTCAACAATTCATTTTTATTTATTTCTTGAATGACTTACAACTAGCTTAGCTTATTGGAAGACAAATGTTGTATGTTGTCAATAGAGCTTTAAGGGTGACATCCATCATAAGGAAAAAGGACTCCCACATTCAAAAGAAAGTTTTTCGTCTTTTTTCTTAATGCCAGGATTTGTTCGAAATATATTGTGCTTCATTTTAGCCAATTTTAGGGGGCAGTTGAATTGGACCCTTGAAAAGGATGGTGGAACAATAAATAATGACTTAAAATAAAATAATAGAAGATTTCCAGGTGGTAATTATATTTATTGCATTTTTTAAAGTATGCCGACTGTTTAGTTAGTGAATTACTTGCTTTGGTATTATGATTGTGCTTATTACAGTGGTTTCTACTCAGATAATCGAATACGTATAGTTTTCCCAGTGTAATTGACAACTCCACGCAGTATATAAAGAGTACTACCATAACTATAAGGCTTTTTTTTCTTTTCAGAGTACGGTATTTTAATATATTTTTCCACTTTCTTCTGCATTTAATATTATGACTATTATTATATGACTATTACATGTACTCTTCTTTATCTTGTTCATACATTCTATATCATATGTATATGCAATTATGTAAGAAAATAAAACAGATACCTATCTTCTTTAATTTCTAGTATTGGCTGTTAAGAGGGCGTCTCTGTAACAGCGTGCCACTTGATCTGGGCTCGAAAAATAGATTTCTTTTATATTCCTACCATCGAAAGTACTATCTATCCTCACTACAAAATTGCAGTTAAAATTGTTCTAAATTCTTTTTTCCACCCGCTATGCGAATTTTTGTCCATCGACCCCAAATCAGTGAAAGACGCTGATTTTCGAGGTCGCCCGAGGGCTACTTTCAAAGTCTGTTTTCTCGGGTTTCTCTGCACATAAAAGCTAATTTTTCTATCCAGAACTTTAGTCTAGTGTAACTTCTGCATAAAAACAGTAATAGTTTTTTTTGGAATGCTCGAATTCTGAAAAATAATCCTAACTAATCGAGACTACTGAAAGCGTGACGTGGAAAGCTAAGATTATGAGACCTCGAATATTGCAAATTTCTCATTTGTGGCACCTAACCCAGCCCTAAAATATCATTCAACCTTGAGATAAGAAGCTATTTTATAGATGTGTGCAATAAAATTTGCGGCACATTGCGTTTCTACGAAAGAAGCTAAGTTTCAAATTGTTCTATTTTCAGTTATTTCCTAGCGTGACACGACAGGCCGTTGGGTCTGTGACGGCTACTTCTTTGCTCATTATCCTCAATACCATTACCATAGTGTTTCTATAAGCTGTTTTGAAATTTCGCTGCACAGTATTTTTTTCATTTCAAGCTCCGCGGGAGGTCAATCGTTATTTGTTTATTTAATTATAGTAAAATTAGTAAAGAAATACTCGCTTAGTAATATGTCGAAACATACTAAATAGATCCAAAACTGAGAACTGTTCTTGTTTGTAGAGCTGAATATTTATAGTTTTTTTAGTTGAAGGTAATATATCATTGATATCTTTGTCACTAGTCATTTAACATTCTCAACGTTTATTTCCTTTATAAGTTATCCATCATTTTTTATTGTGAAAAGGTATTTCGTCCTTCCGATATTTTCGAACTCCATATACTATCATTTTTTCGAAAAAATATTTTGCAGTCTTGACTGTTCTTCGGCTGAGACGACGATTTTTGCAACAGGTGCAAACAAACCTATGAATTCATTTATAACTACAGAACGAGTGATTGTGAAAATTATGATCATATAGGGGCGGCGGTTAGGAAGTGGTTGCGGGTACTGGCTCCTCCAATTTAATAATTTTGAAGATATAGAGCTACTCTGTAAATTTCTCATTTTTCTTAGAGAAACATTCAGCTCCCACTCTACCCGAGTAAGTTCAACTACTTTGAAGCCAAGCTATTATGGTTGCGTCTAAAGCATTCTTTCAAAATCTGTGATGGTTGATATTCCTGAAATCTTTGGTAGATTGTTCTTATTGATGTTTTTATTGGACGGCCTTTTCTTTTATTGTTGTTTTGCTGTATTATTATTATTATTTTCATTTTCATTTTCATTTTCATTTTCATTTTCATTTTCATTTTCATTTTCATTATCATTATCATTGTCAGTGTCAGTGTCAGTGTCAGTGTCATTATCATCGATCATCAAAATAATATTTGCGCCTGGTAAGAAGGTTTGCAAAAGGTAAAGCAAAATACAGGGAAACTACGAAAACGTGGTCGCGTTTGCCGTTTGCGGGGGAAAAAAAGTCAATCTAAAACTCTCTAATGTTCAGCTTCCACCATTGAAGGCAGAGATCTTGTTTCTTTGATATAGTAGTCGCATAGATCGTACGTGTCATAATGCACTAGTCAATTGAAACCCCCGCGGCTAGCCGGGCACTAAACGGGGGCGTGACGCGTTTTTGATGTGCTTTTAAGAGCATGATTGCACCCGGGGCTCGGGGATTTAACGAATGGTTTTCTCAGTGGGGAATCGAGCGGGGATTTTAACGCTCGTTTGAATATGTAATAGCCTGGGGACAAGAGGTCGGCCATCTTGAAAAATACCAAAGAAGGCGTTGTGATTCCAAGCACAGGCAGCCCGTAGCCTAGTGCATAGCAGTATGTTCTACACAAAACACATGCTCAAACAAACTTAATAGTTTCTACCTATACACTTTTACGATGAACTCCACTGATCGGAACCTTTCTTAAAATTGTAGCCTTATAGGTTCTTATTATCCTTCTTTCGCGGGGGTCGGGGGTGGGGGTTTCAATTGACTAGTGCATAATGGGGTGTTGCAGGCCAATGCTATCCTCAATTTCTTGTAACAGATTTACGTTCTGACTCTCGTATTACATCCTGAATGTCTTCCTCGTCTACCAAAGATCGTTCATTTTGTTGAGGACTGGTCACGGAAATATCTCGTACTGTGGATTTTTTCCGCGAAGTGGAAAGACGCGAAAAGAATCCTGCAATCTGGGTCTTCGATAGCCCGATTCTACTCTTTCAAATCGCCTTTCATTGTTCTCATTTCTCGCGCACCGCATTTCCGCGGCAACTTGTTCAGGGTCTGCTTTTCAACCAGTCCTCTCACCCAGGTCAAACTTCACTGTCAAATACGACCGCACATTTTCTGTAGAGCAGCTCCGGCTCTTGGTTTTAGAGCCCAGCCCATGCTAAGTGTTGAAGATGTCTCTTGAACAAGTGATATACTGTATAAGAAGCTTCGTCTGGTTCTCGGCGGAGCCCATCGTATAAAGTTTCATTTCTCTCTGATAATTTAGCTCTTAGATATATATTCGTATTTGTAATTATGGTTATTTGTATTATATTAAAGATGTATATTTAAAAAAATATATTATGCATTGTTATATTGTTTTATTTTATTTTATTTTTTTGCAAGAGTCTTCAATTTAGACGTCCTAGTCTAACTCATTAGTATTCAGTACAAAGACATATAGATTCAGTATTCCAAGTACTACTACACCTTTTGCGGTTCATTAACAGAAAATGTACATTCAATTGTGCCAATAGTTGTATCAATAACGTGTAATGTACTTTCATCAACACCACAAGTAACATCATTAGCGCGGATCAACTTTCAATAACGACAATTGAATATGCGTGTACATTCATAGGCATCAATGGACAATCAATAGCGCGTTTGTACATTCATATGCGCGGAATGTATTTTCTTGTGCGCGAAATTCAACTTCAATAACACCAAATGACAGACAATTGTATTTATGGACAATCATTTACCCAAAAGTGAAAATTCATTAGTGCTATTAGCATAATCATTGACAATCTATAACGCGCTTGGACAATCATGAGGGTCAACGTTATATTCTATAGCGTGGTTCGACAAACATTTGCATGATTCGAATGAACAATAAGAGAAATAAAACAATCATTAGCGTTTTTTTAAAAATCACTTTAATACATATAAAAAACTCAGGAAACTGCCTCCATAATAGCGGCTGCGTAGGAGAATAGCAATTAGCTCACTTAAAGCAGCAATTAAAGCCGACATCAGCCGTCCAGAGATCCAACAACATACGAACTATTGGGCTGAGGCAAGACGACAAGGGATTGCTCTAGGTCTCTACAGAAAGCAGTTGCTAATGGAAGGGTTCCAGAGAAATGTGGCAACCATCACTATCGCAAAATGTGATCAGTGGTTCAGATATATGCAAACGTATTTGCCACGATATATAAATGGCGAAGAAATTGAAGGCTAAAATAGTTTTTAAAAAAATCGCTAATGATTGTTTTATTTCTCTTATTGTTCATTCGAATCATGCAAATGTTTGTCAAACCACGCTATAGAATATAACGTTGACCCTCATGATTGTCCAAGCGCGTTATAGATTGTCAATGATTATGCTAATAGCACTAATGAATTTTCACTTTTGGGTAAATGATTGTCCATAAATACAATTGTTTGTCATTTGGTGTTATTGAAGTTGAATTTCGCGCACAAGAAAATACATTCCGCGCATATGAATGTACAAACGCGCTATTGATTGTCCATTGATGCCTATGAATGTACACGCATATTCAATTGTCGTTATTGAAAGTTGATCCGCGCTAATGATGTTACTTGTGGTGTTGATGAAAGTACATTACACGTTATTGATACAACTATTGGCACAATTGAATGTACATTTTCTGTTAATGAACCGCAAAAGGTGTAATATAAGTATAGAGTTGATCAATCACGCTGCTAACGCAGGCGAGTACATCCTTCACTTATAATGATATAAATAATATGTTACCTTCAACTAAAAAAACTACAAATATTCAGCTCTACAAACAAGAACACTTCTCATTTTTGGATCTCTTTAGTATGTTTCGAGATAAAGTAAGTATTTCTTTACTACAATTAAATAAACAAATAGCGATTGACCTCCCGACCTCGAGATATTCAAATAAAAAAAATTGCTGTGCGGTGAAATTTCAAAACAGCTTATAGAAACACTATTAAATGAAGCCGTAGATCATTTAAATCTTTTATATTGGAACAAATATTGTAAAGTTAAGGTTTAATTCATCATATTATATTTTAGGTAATGGTATTGAGGATAATGAGCAAAGAAGTAGCCGTCACAGACCCAACGGCCTGTCGTGTCACGCTAGGAAATAACTGAAAATAGAACAATTTGAAACTTAGCTTCTTTCGTAGAAACGCAATGTGCCGCAAATTTTATTGCACACATCTATAAAATAGCTTCTTATCTCAAGGTTGAATGATATTTTAGGGCTGGGTTAGGTGCCACAAATGAGAAATTTGCAATATTCGAGGTCTCATAATCTTAGCTTTCCACGTCACGCTTTCAGTAGTCTCGATTAGTTAGGATTATTTTTCAGAATTCGAGCATTCCAAAAAAAACTATTACTGTTTTTATGCAGAAGTTACACTAGACTAAAGTTCTGGATAGAAAAATTAGCTTTTATGTGCAGAGAAACCCGAGAAAACAGACTTTGAAAGTAGCCCTCGGGCGACCTCGAAAATCAGCGTCTTTCACTGATTTGGGGTCGATGGACAAAAATTCGCAAAGCGGGTGGAAAAAAGAATTTAGAACAATTCTAACTGCAATTTTGTAGTGAGGATAGATAGTACTTTCGATGGTAGGAATATAAAAGAAATATATTTTTCGAGCCCAGATCGAGTGGCACGCTGTTACAGAGACGCCCTCTTAATGTGCCTACATTCTTGTATTTATATTGTAAGAATTGTAATTTATTTATTCTTCGTTTGCACGTTACGTCATCGCTGCCATGTTGGTGCCATTTAACAAAAGATTTCTTATTAGTATCCATTGTAACAGCACCAAAATGGCCACCATGTTTTTGTCTTTTGGGAATGCTTGCAACCATCAATTACATGATAATAAAAAATTGTATTTATGTACAGTAAGCGATTTATAATTAATTTCTGCAAGAGATGAGGCATAGAAGGGTATTTCCTTTTAATGAGTTCCCAGTAGCACGTAGTTAGAGCTTCCCTACAACAGAATATCGTATACGTTTGATTCCCATATGGAGCTCAGAAAAATTTCCCTTAGTTTCAAATATTGATAATTGATAAATCTATTTTGAATGACTGTTTATTTCATATCTAGATTTTTATAAACCTTTATATTAGCTATAGTTGAAATTCTTGCGAATTTGCTTCTTTTTTTTTTTTTACGTTAGCGAAAAGTATTTCGTTATTATAAAAATACTTTGATTTAAAGTATGTGATAAAGCATACGCAAGTCATAGCCGGTACGTTTAGTATACTGGTGATTTCAACCTTTTCTTTACTGGTGATTTCAACCTTTAAAATCTATTGTAGACCAATGAAATGCAAAATAAAATAAAGAAGTTATACATTCTGTTTATTGACGTATACCAGTACGCTGCATACTCCATTTATAATAGGAAAATTAAACGAGACTTACCTGGAAGTTGAAGTTTGATTGAGATTCTACAAGTCATCGGTCGGGAGCTAGGGAGTCACGTGAGATATGCGAGCGCACCTTCACATTCAGACTTTAAAAATACTTACTGGTCACATATATTGGGTAGGTTATAGAAGTAACTTTACTCCAATGTATTAACCAATGTTATCATGTAAGGGTGGGCACGTGACTCCCTAGCTCCCGACCGATGACTCGTAGAATCTCAATCAAACTTCAACTTCCAGGTAAGTCTCGTTTAATTTTCCTATTCTACTACGTCATCGGTCTATGTCGCTAGTAAGTCACGTGAGACTTGAAAGCATGTGACCAGAGTCAATATAACAATGTAACAGTTTATTTGCTGTGCCATCGTATCAATTTTTACAGCAACTTGTAACTGTATTCCTTTTAAAGCAAGCATATACTTTCTTAACCACAGCAGTTTACTAAACATAGTCAAATGTATCAACAACATTGGGCTATAACTGGTCAGAAATGCAAGATGTGTAATATTATGGCCTATCCTTACAAGCAGAGACCCTTAGAAAGAAGAGATTCTGAATCTGATTCTCATTCTGATACTGAATCTGATTTGGATTATAACAATTGTTCATTAACAGTTCTTTCATACTTACAATCAACCCTTAGCAAGAAGACATTCTGAATCTGATTCTACATGTATTCTGATTCTGAATATATTAATTGTTCTTTAACAGTTCTTTAACAATTTGTATCTTATTTCTCATTGTAATAGAGGACAAGTACTTTTTCATCTATTCAAGGCTTCCAGAAGTTCTTTCCCAAAGTTCCCCTTTGTTTCCATTATTGGCTTTTTGTAAAACATCATGAAGGTATTTTCGGAGGTCCACCCAGCACATTCCATAATGGTTGTAATTGGGACCTTGTGGACCTCTGCTGCTGAGGTTGATGCTGCTCGAGTACTATGAGCTCCAAAGATTGATGTATCTATTCCTGCACATTTTAAGACCATCTTAAGCCATCTCCCAACTGTATCTTTTGAGATCGCTTTATGTGGTTTTTTGTAACTTATCAGTAACTTCTGGTCCTTTCTTATGTTGCTGGTTCTAGTCAGGTATTCAGACAGGTACCTGACCACACAGAGACTTGGGTCTTTGTCATAAGACTGGAATTCTAGCTTGGTTCTTTGTTTTCCAGGTTTAGTTGTTTTTAACAAGTCAGAAATAACAAACTCAACATTATTTTCAGTGATGTACATGTCCTTTGTATTTAAAGCATGAAGTGTCTGGCAGCGTTGCCCTGATAATAAAGCCAACAACATGGTTAATTTGAGTGACAAGGCCTTTAATGACAGGCTCTTTGGGGGGTGCAGAGTCTTTAAGTGGTCCAGGACTACATTAACATCCCACACTACTTTGTATTTGGGGAGTGTTGGTCTGGTATTGAATACACCTTTTAGCAGTCTGGTGACAAGTGGGTGATCCCCAAATGACTTGTTTCCTTCTAGGATAATAATAGTTGACATTGCACTTCTAGCAGTGTTTAGTGCACTATAGCCTAGTCCATTATTGTACAATTCAGTGAGAAAGTTGATCCCTTTGGCTATAGGTGGTGAAACTGGATTAACTTCCCATTTACTACAGTATGCAATCCATTTATTGATGTAAGATTTGTATTGATTCCTTGTGCTAGTTCTCCAGGACTGCATAATGATTTCGGAAGCTGATGGTGAAACTCCTTGACTCTGTAAATGTTCCCTGATAAGTGGCAAATAAGTAGCGTCATGTGCTTGTGAAGTGGATGGATAGCTTTGAGGTCCTGAGGAAGGAACAGTGTGTCCTTCTTTTTGGGTAGTATTAATGGTTCTTGTATTAACATTCTTGTTAGTAATGGCCACCAAGTTTGGGTTGGCCAATATGGTACTACGAGTAGTCCTGTTGCTTGATCCTGTTGTATCTTTTGAAGAGTCCTCATGATTATGCTGAAAGGTGGGAAAGCATAAAATAAGTACTGGGACCACTGCATGGTGAATGCATCTGTTGTGTTTGATATTTTGTACTTTATGAGATATTAGTTCTACGTATTTCCGGTGTAATCTAATACTTTAGCGTCCTCTCTTAACTCGTGTTCTAGGAGCAGATCAGATGTAAGTGTCTTGTTATTTAGCCCTTTTATTTATTTTCTTATAGCAGTTTATTGAGTTTATCATCGTAATTAATTGTATATTTCTTGTAGTTTTCACCGTGTGATTTATAGTAAATAAATAGTGGAGTTGGAGCCTGTTTCGTTTACGAATCTCATACGGTTGACACTCGGCGCAAGATCACAACGCCCCGCACTGTCTTCGAGCGCTACAGTGAAAGCTTCGCAAGTAGTTCAAAAATCTGATTCCCAAGGAGTCAGAAATCTTCGAAAGGAGTCAAGGAGAAATACAAGACGACTTTATCGTCGCCTCCACGCACCCAACGCTTGGAGTTTCTGGAGTTTTGAAGGTTGTTTCCTCGATCTAAGGTCAGAACTTTGTTTATTCCTTAACCATCGCCGTCCTTGACATCGAGTATCTTGTTAGTATATTATTCAAGTCATCTGAAGCTATAGTTTCACAATCATTTATCGACTTCTTGCCAATCTTCACTGTTGGAGAAGTTATTGAAGTTTATACGTTTGGGCTCCCTGTGTCAAAATGAGCCTCCATCCTGATTGGTCAGCGGGGGCACAAGGAACCCGACAAAAACGGCCATTCTGCCCCAAGGAAAAGGCTCTGGAAGCTGAAATTGATAAATCAAAGAAAAACCTCGCAGAACATGGCCGAAAATTACAAAAAATGATTGACATTGTTTTGAAAAGTGAGAAAGGTCCAGACAAAACTATTATCGAGTCGCTAAAGGAGAGGGTCGAGATTTATCGTGAAGCACTCATTCATCTCACTGAGCTTTATGAAAAAGATAAGTGGGGGAACCTAAAAGAGACCAACCCAACGTGAAACGCGTTTTAAAGACAACTAAGCAAACAGAGCAGAGTTACTGCAAGTTCCACAACCGTTCAGGCCACACCTTAGTTGACTGCAAGGCCTTCAACGAGAAGACTCTTGAGGAGAAGAACGCTTGGATACTCGAGCAAAAACTGTGTTTTCGCTGTTTTGAATCCGGTCACATTTCTAAAAACTGCAAAGAAAGCATCGTTTGCGCAAAGTGCGACAGCAAACTGCATCCAACTACGCTCCACAAAGACAAAGAGAAGGACGTCAAGACAGCCTGCACTTCGGTGTGCCAGGTGGGAGGGATGTCGTGCGCAAAGATTGTCCTCGTCGACGTCTTCTCTTCAAATGATCCTGAAAACTGTCAACGCGTCTACGCAATCATAGATGATCAAAGCAACGCTTCCATGATCTCGCCTCAACTCGCAGACAAGCTTAAGGTCAAAGGTCCTGCTGAAAAGTACTTTCTCTCAACCTGCAGTGGAGAAAAGATGGAGAAGCACGGACGGAGAGCGAGCGGTATTTCTATAAGATCCCATAGCAGGACATTTAAGCTTCCTACTCTCGTCGAATGCCATCAAATCCCACAAGACAAAAGCGAAATCCCAACTCCGGAAATTGCTAAGCGCTTCGAGCACCTGAAAAGCATCGCCTCGGAAATACCTCCACTTGATCAGCATGCAAAGGTCCACTTGCTCATTGGAAGAGATGCACCAGAGCTTCTTAAAGTTAGAGAGTCAAGGAACGGTCCCAAGGGAGCTCCGTGGGCCCAGAAACTAGATCTCGGATGGACCATCTCCGGACAGGTGTGCGTGGATCGAATCGGAAGACCCGTTCATCTATCGACCAAACGCACGGCTCTGAATATGGCGTCTAACGAACCCGTTCAAATTCAGGCCATTCACTGCCCCAACATGTTCAAAGTAAAAGAAACCCTCACCCAAGAAAAGAAAATAAAGGAGGACATTTTCTACACAAGCCCTCTTGACAACGAAGTGGACATGTCAATAGAAGACAGAAGATTCATGTCAATAATGGAGACGGCAGCACGCAAAGACCAACTAGGAAATTGGGAGCTTCCCCTCCCATTCCGCAGCAGCAATGTATGTTTGCCCAACAACCGGGAACAAGCCAAAAACCGCCTCGCTGGGCTTCTAAAGTCACTCAGACGAAAGCCCAAGATGCAGAGCGACTACCTTGGTTTCATGGGCAAGATACTGGCAAAAGGTCACGCAGTTGAGCTTCCTGCCTCACGGGCCGAGTGTCGCGACGACGACGGTCACGTGTGGTACCTTCCATACTTCGGGGTGTATCACCCCAAAAAGCCCGATAAAATCCGGGTAGTCTTCGACTCCTCGGCGGAATTCCAAGGCGTGTCGCTAAACAAACAGCTGCTAACCGGCCCCGACCTTGCCAACGGTCTGTATGGAGTACTTCTTCGGTTCCGCGAGCACGCCACTGCTGCCATGTGCGACATCGAGCAGATGTTCCACTCCTTCAAAGTGGAACCAAAGCACAGAGACTTCCTGCGCTTCTTGTGGTACAAGAAAAACGACCCAGACAAGGAAATAATCGAATACCACATGACTGTGCATCTTTTTGGCAACGGGCCAAGTCCTGCGATTGCGACCTACGGCCTACGGAAAACAGCAGACGATGGAGTGGAAATTCACGGCGAGGAGGCTAGAGCCTTCATTCACGAAAATTTCTATGTGGATGATGGTCTTGTATCGCGAGAGAAGCCCGAAGATGTCATCAAGCTGATCAAAGCAGCTCAAGGATCTCTTATGACGGCCAACATAAGGCTGCACAAGGTCATCTCAAACTCAACGGAAGTAATGAAGGCATTTCCCGCAGACGACAGAGCCTCCAGTGTACAAGATCTTGATCTCAGCCATGATGTCCTCCCAGCACAACGCTCCCTCGGAGTCATCTGGAACCTAAAGAACGACTCATTTGCATTCAAGGTTCAAACCGAAGAGAAGCCATTCACTCGTCGAGGCGTCTTGTCAGTCGTTAACTCCATTTACGACCCAATCGGCCTAGCAGTACCTGTCACTCTTAAAGGGAAGCTACTTCTCCAAAGACTTGTATCTCTTGGAAAGGAAAAGAACGGGAAAGCTTTGGGCTGGGACGATCCCCTTCCAGACGATCTGGCTCTTACATGGCAACAATGGAGATCATCTCTTCCAAATCTTGAGGAGGTCGAAGTACCCAGGTGTCATCACAGCATTGGTTTCGGCAATACGACCAGAGCCGAAGTACACGCATTCTCAGATGCGAGCCAGGAGGCTGTGGGAGCAGTTGTTTTCCTGCGACTTCTAAACGGAAGAGGAGAGGTCAGCGTGTCTTTACTGTACGGCCAGTCTAAGGTAGCTAGCAAAGTAACCAGCATCCCACGATTGGAGTTATGCGCCGCCGTTATGGCCACACAAGCCGTCCGCAAAATCTTGAAAGAGATTCGTCTGAAGATCGACGAAGTAGCCTACTACACGGACTCGAAGGTAGTACTCGGCTACATAGAGAATGAAAGTAGAAGATTTTATGTTTACGTTGCCAACAGAGTGCAACTTATTCGAGGCCTCTCTACGCCGCAACAATGGAGATACGTCGAAACCGACCAGAACCCAGCAGACCTTGCTACCAGAGGCATTGACGCCAACCGACTAGCTGACAGCACCTGGCTGTCCGGTCCTGAGTTCCTGCGACAAAGAAACCTGCCAAAACCGGAGAAGAACGACGCAACGGAATTGTCTGGAGACGACCCGGAAGTAAGACAAGTTTCAGCAAAGTCATCGAAGGTCATAAGAATTGACTCTTCACGTTTTAACCGCTTCTCATCTTGGATTTCACTTGTTCGTGCCATAGCCTTGCTATTAAAGAAAATCAGGAGCAGAAAAGTTGCCCAAGACGAATCCCGAAGCGCAACCCCAAACCACGGCGAGGAGGGCCTACTTTGAGCTGGTGTCACCGAGCGCCGCGAAGCCGAGACAGCTGTAATTAACATAGTGCAAGCTGAAGCCTTCCCTGAAGAGACCGCGATGCCAAACTGCACCGAACAGCCAGCCACCATCAATCGGAGCACCTCGAGAGCCAAGAAGGAGTCCCTCAAGAGGTCAAAACTCTGCGACCTAGACCCCTTCAAGGATGAAGATGGTACCCTTCGCGTCGGCGGAAGATTGAGACGCTCGTCATTACCCCTGGCAGAAAAGCATCCAGTCATCCTGCCTAAAGATCACCACATCTCGGAGCTGATAATCCGACATTATCACCATAAAGTCCATCACCAAGGCAGGAGCATCACCCATGGAGCTGTGAGGCAAGCAGGATATTGGATAATTTCCGGCCACAGCGCAGTTACCAAGGTCTTGGAGAAGTGCGTAACCTGCAAAAGAGCACGAGGCAGACTACTGGCACAGAAGATGTCCGACCTACCAGAAGATCGTGTGGAACCAGCTCCTCCTTTCACCAACGTTGGTATAGACGTATTCGGGCCATGGCTGATAACTACTCGCAAGCTTCGAGGTGGCGCCGCAAACTCAAAGCGGTGGGGTCTACTATTCACGTGCCTCAGTTCCCGTGCGATCCACATCGAACTGCTGGAGACGATGGACGCCAGCTCCTTCATTTGTGCCCTTCGGAGATTCACAGCAATAAGAGGGCCTGTTGCAAGAATCCGCTGTGACAGAGGATCCAACTTCGTCGGCGGAAAGTCGGAACTGTCAGATTCCCTATCTGAACCTGATGTCAGGAAGATCCAAGAGCACGCATTGGATCAAGGGTGTGAATGGGTCTTCAACCCACCACATGCGTCGCACTTTGGTGGGGTTTGGGAACGGCAAATCCGCACCATCCGCAGTGTTCTCAATGGAATGTTAGCACAGATCGGGAGCTCTCAGCTCACACATGAGCTCCTATCAACCCTCATGGCGGAAGTGACGTCTATCGTCAATTCCCGTCCTATTACAGCCATACCAACAGAAGCAGATCAGCCCCAACCCCTCACCCCATCAATGCTATTGACGGCGAAGGAGCGACCCCTCAAGCCACCGCCCGGGGACTTCACTCAAGAAGATCTGTATTCCAGAAGACGTTGGAGAAGAAGCCAGTACTTGGCCGACCAATTCTGGACCAGATGGCGCAAGGAGTACTTGCAGAATCTCCAGCGTCGAACCAAGTGGCAAGCCCTCAAGCCAAACCTGGAGGTTGATGACCTAGTGATCATTAAGAGTGAGGACAGCCGTAGGAACCACTGGCCACTTGGAAGGGTGACGAAGGCCATCGAGAGTGCTGATGGCCAAGTCCGAAAAGCTGAGGTACGCCGACCTGATGGAAAGATGATGCTGAGACCAATCTGTGAACTGGTCTTCCTGATGTCTACCAAGCAGGACTGAGGACTGAACTCAAGATATGAACATTATCAGATAGAGTAGATAGTTTAGTTGCAGCTCATTATATACCCATCTATCCTTTTTAAAGGTGCATATTTAGCGATTATGATTCTTTAGTGATTCAGATTGATTTTCAGCAAGGAGTCGTATCCTTGGGCGAGGAGTGTTGTGTTTGATATTTTGTACTTTATGAGATATTAGTTCTACGTATTTCCGGTGTAATCTAATACTTTAGCGTCCTCTCTTAACTCGTGTTCTGGGAGCAGATCAGATGTAAGTGTCTTGTTATTTAGCCCTTTTATTTATTTTCTTATAGCAGTTTATTGAGTTTATAATCGTAATTAATTGTATATTTCTTGTAGTTTTCACCGTGTGATTTATAGTAAATAAATAGTGGAGTTGGAGCCTGTTTCGTTTACGAATCTCATACGGTTGACACTCGGCGCAAGATCACAACGCCCCGCACTGTCTTCGAGCGCTACAGCATCTACTGCTATTGCCCCTGGGTCAGGTTTGTATGAGACGTATTGTTTGAGTCTATAATTAAGCCGTGAGGCAAATAAGTCGATCTCTGGTTTTACTGATAATCTTTTAGAGCCTTCCTCAAATAACGTTTGATTAAGAGTCCATTCAATCTCTATTCTCTTCAATCTGGACTCTCGGTCAGCTATTACATTGTTGACACCTGGAACATGTGCTAGTGTCAACCAAATCTCTCTTTTAATGCACCATTCCCATATCTCTATATTAAGTTCATTCAGTTCCCATGAATGACTTGAGCCCATATTACTAAGGATGGTGACAGCTGTCATATTATCAACCATCAGTTTGACATGTTTGTGACTAACTTTATTTTCAAAAGATTCTAGAGCCAGTTTGATGGCTAACATTTCTAGATAATTGATGTGCTTTCCAGCCTCCTCTGGGCTCCATGGTCCCCCTGTAGCTATTCCTTTGCAATCACAGCCCCAACCAATTTTTGAGGCATCTGTATAAAGTGTAATATGGGGGTCCCCATTATTGATGATATTAAATGAGGTGTGTATAGAGTCTATCCACCATTTAATGTGAACTTTAGTATACAATGACAAAGTCATTTTTCTATCAAAATCTCTGTGCATTGAAAGTGCCCTTGTTTTTTCCATGTCTAGTCTCCTGTAGTAAAGTGGGCCATATCTAACCCCAGGGAAGCTCACTGTCATAAGACCCAAGAGTTTTGCAATGGTCCTGATGGTAGGTCTAGCTGTGCTAATGACCTCCTGACAGCAATTCTTTAATTTTTCCGCTTTTTCAGGGGTAAGCTTAATTGTCATATTACTAGAGTCTATAACAAAACCCAGGAATGTAATGACTTGACTGGGTATGAACACAGATTTTTCTGGGTGCACAACAAAGCCTAATTTGTCAAATAATTTTATGGTGTCTACAACATTGGCCAGACATTCCTGATAACTATCGCCTTGTAGATAGGAATCATCAATATATCCTGATGAAAGGTGTCCTTTCTCCCTCAAGTGGCAGTATACTGGTTTGAGTAGTTTTGTGAACTTTCTAGGGCACAGTGCTAAGCCATTAGGAAAGCATGTATATTTATATAACTGGTCGTCAAATTCAAACTTTAGGCATTTTTGGTCGTTAGGGTTCACAGGGACTGAATAGTAAGCATCCTTGATATCTATGGATTGCATGAAACAATTCTGTTTCATCATTCTGATAACCGACCATAATGTATCCATTTTGAAATAATGATACATAACAGACTCGTTAAGTTTTTTGAGGTTAAGTATCATACGTTGTGTACCATCTGACTTTGGTCGTAAAAATATTGTGGATATGAACTCGTGAGGCTCATTATCTGATAGCTGGATAACTTGTTTATCTAGTAATTTTTTAATATCTGACCCAACAATATGTCTCTCTTCAACACTGAATGTTTTCTGAGTAGGCGCTCTGGCCTGATAAGGGGTCCTGGTGAACTCAATAGTCTGACCTTTAACGGTATTCAGAACCTCAGAGTCTGAGGTAAGTTTTTCCCACAAATGGTAGGATTCTCTTATCCTTCCCGCTTTAAAGCGGTCAACTTTAGTATTCAAGTACTGCTTTATATTATCAAGGTTGATTTCAAAATTACTGACCTGTATGTCGTCCATGCTTAGTTCTTTCCCCCCTCCTTTCTCTTGTAGGAGGGGAATCTCGAGTTTTTTGGGTTTCCTCGGTATTTCCCTCTGTATTGGGACTGATAGGATCTTTTGAAATAATTGTCTGACTGCTTTTGCTTCCAGCTATCCCTTCGGAACGTGTTTCGTTCTCTGTGTTCGCCCGCCGCTGTTTGTGTGATCCTGTTTGATGCTTTTATGTTGTTTAGTTGTTGTTGGAGTTCGTCTCCAAAAAGCAGGCTTGTGACAGGGATATTTTGTGAACATAGCCCAGCATATTCTTTTTTCAAGCTGGGTTTTATGGCATCTCTTCGCGCCATTGACAGTTCGTATTGTGTGTGTCCCAAGATGGCTATCGCATCGGTATGTAATCCGATCATTTCATCGATGTCTAGCTCTTCCTTGCTGTCATTTCGAGCTTTCAGCAAAATGTCGGTGCACTTTGCTAGAATAGATCCGACCTTAGCGACAGTGTTTTGAGTATTGGCTCTCCTAAGGTCCTCTCGTTTAATATAGTGATTCATGTTTGACCATATCTCTGGGTTAACTCTTGGTACCACCAGATTTTTTAGATTCCCGGGTCGGGCATGTTTTTTAAGCTTATCAGAAAGCTTTTCTGAATTCAATTTTTCCGACCATCGCTTGTTTACTATGTTAGCAAGCTTATCAGACACATCAGGTCCAATTTTTTCATCTGCATCAAGCTCATTCGCGATGCTATCTAGTAGGTCGTCTTTTGGGTCGTTTTTCCCGCCCTTTTTGGTCTCTGGGCTTTCTTTCAGTAGCGAGTCGCTGTCTACATCGGAATTTTCCGATTCTATGCTTGAATCGATGTCTGAGTCAGACATTTCGACTTTCCTCCTCTTTGGTAAACTTTTATCCTGAGTTTCCGCCATTCTTTTCATGGCTTTGTGCATCGAAGTCATCGACTCCGCCATGAGTTCCATGTTCTTGTTTAGGTTTCCCAGTGTGTTTTCCAGCGTGTCGCTGGTATTCTTTGGTGTCTTTCCCTCCTCATTCTCTTCTTCCTTTGAGGATTCTTCTTCTCCGAGCAGCTCAATTTCTTCTTCTTCGTTTTCTGTTCGTTTTCCCCCCAGTTCGGTCTGTTGGCGTTTGCGCGCCATTTTCTTTCATCCGAATGCAACGAAGGGCTTTGTGAAGGTGCGCTCGCATATCTCACTTGACTTACTAGTGACATAGACCGATGACGTAGTAGAATCAGTTGTTAAGTTTACGTATTCTGTCAGAATACTACAGAAACTTCCATTGAGTGCTAGCTGCATACTCTAGAATATTTTTATGACAAGTATACCATTGAGAGTACTCCAGCAATACTTGGTACGTGAGGTATGTGTTAGTATTCATTGTGAATACTACAGGCATACTTCAAGTATAATATGTATCTTGAATATCCTAGAACACTAAAAGTACCGAGGGGATATACTATTCTTGAATACCATTGAATATTAGCTCTTTGGCACAGTGTCCAATGTACGCCAAGCGTTCTCTGTATTGGGAGATCGTCAAGATCAAGTGTGGGTTTGGCTCTTTCTTTTTCGGGAATCGCCAGCAGCACTTCTCGACAGTTACTCATCCACTTCGTCAATCTGAAACCGGCCTTGCCCAGCAGGGTTGTTATCTCATCGCCAACGTCTTAGCCTCCTTTGGAGTTCCAACTGACTTGACCAAGTCATCAACGTAGAAGTCGTTCTCAAAAGCACTTAAAGCTGCCTCACTAGCTTTACCTCTGTTAGCCTCGGCGACTCTCTTTAAGCTATAGTTTGCGCAACTAGGCGAGTCCGCTGCTCCGAAGATATGAGATGTCATCTGATATTCTATTGCTTCTTCAAGGCTGCCGTCTTCAAACCAAAGGAATCATAATGCATCAGCATCTTCAGGTAGGACCCTTATTTGATTAAACATTCCTTCGATGTCTGCAACCAAGGCAATGCGCTCTTGCCTGAATCGTAACAAGACACCAAGCAGACTGTTGGATAAATCGGGTACTTGGTTCAACTGGTTGTTTAACGAAAAGCCATTGTATAGCGCAGCAGCATCGAAGACTACTCGGATCTTATCCTTCTTTTGGGGATGAAATACCTCGTGATGTGGTAAGTACCATGTTTTCTTGCTTCGTGAGCTTACTTCCTCCTCGATCAGCTTCCTTGCATAGCCTTTACTTAGTAAATTGTTCTAAAAGTCTCTATATTTCTGATGAAAACATTGTAGCCTTGCTTCAGCTAATCCCTTGTTGTCAGGTAACCGTGGATCGTTGCTTTTCCACAACATTCCTACTTCGTAGTGGCCGTCCACTACACACGTTGACTCCTTAAATCTCTTTAGTGACTCTTGATCTTCACTGGACATGGCTTGCCTTGAAATCTTGTTCACGTCTGCATCTTCGAGTCTCAGAAACTGACTCATCTGCTGGTCACATAGTTCACTTCCGTTCTTCACAAAGTTAACGTTAACATGCGAGGAATGACTGTTCGCACTATCTATTGGACCGAGTATCGCCCATCCCAGAGATGTACGGACTGCATAGGGTCCTCCGTGTCTTCCCGTACTCTTCCCGTGTCTAGCGAATGTGTTTCGCTGTTCGTTATAGTTTTTCTCGTGTTTACAGTGGAAGCGAATGTGTTTCGCTGCATATTTTAGGTTAGTGGCGAGTCTCGGTCTCGTTAGCGAATGTGTTTAGCTGTTCGTTATAGTTTTTCTGGTATTTACAGTGGGAGCAAATGTGTTTCGCTGCATATTTGAGGTTATAATTAGTGGCGGGTCTCGGTTTCGCTAGCGAATGTGTTTCGCTGTATATTTTAAAATAAAATATAATATTAGCAAATAAAATGTGAAGGGAAATAGAAGTGTAAATTTATGCACTGCCAGAATGTTTTGTCTTTCTTACATGCCATTTATACAATTCAACAGGCCTTTGTTACATTGAGTAAAGCAAGAATAATTGTTTCTTGTACTCATTATGCCGTGAATAAATATCAGGAATGTTATTAAGACCTTGTGCTACCAATTGTGAAAGTGAATTTTTTCCGTTTCAAATTTAGGAATTAAATGCATTGAAAACAACAGCCGAAGCACTCTAATCCACGTTAGTGGTTGATGGGATTACGAGGGCGCTCAACATCGTGCGACAAACTGGCAAGCCGCCCTGCCCCTCTTATCGACCTCATCGCTCTAAAAGCCGCTTTAGAGCACTTGGCTGATGTGGCACGTGATTCCAACCATCAAGAGAGTGAAATATGACGCAATATTCAAACAGTGCCGCCCGTTAGTTCACAATGCGCAATTAGCGTCCATTATGATTTGTCTTTTGGGAGATGAACAGGAGAGACAGGTGGCAAACCAGATCCAGAAGATACTACGCTCTCCTAATCCGCCTGCCCTGACGGCACATTATGATTATGAAGGGGGATATGGCACAATTAAATAAAATAAAGTCTTTAAATCGCATGAAGATGTGGTGTTTTTCCAAGTGCTGGCGCTGCGGGGTACGTTCCGAGTTTTGTCGCAATATGCTTTCTCGTTATTTTCCAAGTCCGTGCAACCTAAAAAAATGGGTAATGATTATTTTCCCGTGGAATGCGGTTTTATTTCCTTAATGTGATAAATTCCAATTATGAATAGGCACAGCATCAAGCCACTGGTTCTTTGAAATGAGCCTCGCTCAGGTTCAGCAGGTTCAGTTTTGTTCATGAATGGAGCAACCTTTCAACGGCTACCTCTTTCCTCAGGTATATTTTCGGTCATTTTATTAATAACTATCTTAAACACAGGGTATCGACTTAACTGCTGTAGGCAACAGCCAATGGCGGGACGGCGGAAGCGGGGGTGCCGGGGGGGGGCACTGGCCCCCCCACTAGATTTTTTGGCCCCCCCAGGCCAGGCCCCCCAGAATATAATGCCTCACACACAAAAAAACGCATGAGATTTGGTTATGATTACCATTATTGATTATTGTGATATTACATAATTTTCTGTATCTAAAAAAGATACGATATATCTAGCGACGACTTGCATCATTTTTGATATACTTATTCGTCCAGGCGTTACTTGTTTGTGCGGTATTAAAAGCGAGTACTGGGCTCTAGTTATTTCTTTCCTCGTGCAATCCCTCGTGGGCTTATACTTACAGCTAACAAAATGAGCAGAAAAATTACTTCGTTCTTCAGCATCACAAATTCAGGAGGCAAGGAAGGTAAATATTATTTTGACAAAATACTTAATGATACAAAATATTTGCTTTTTAAGTGTAGATTAATCAAATTAATGTGGTTTTAATTTAATTTTACGAATAAGATGATAGAAGAGAAACCCAGCAAGACGATAAATCGACTGAACTGAATCCCTTTGAAGGTTAGTTATCTCAATGAAAAGTTTTAATAAACAGCATAAAATGAATAAAATCACTAAATGAGTAATGTTTAATTGAATATTTTTTTATACTGATGAATTCTAATAGTGAACTGAGTCGATTTTTCGAAGCGAATCCGACATTTCGCAATTCCTTGACACTGTTCACCAGTCTTTTTCAATCGTTCACAGGCCATATTTCTTATATAAAGTTTGTTTTTATGAAACTGATTACCAGTTAAGTTTGTATTGAACTATACGTCAGTTGATCAAATCAGCGAAGTCATTTTTATGGCTTACAAGTAGTCGTACTAGTCGTTTAAAAAGTCAGTTTGTTTTTTAAAATGTTTCTTCAACATTCCAAATGATTAGGGACTGGTCATTATTTATCGATAAAGGGAGGCTGGTGCTGGTGAAGTCAGTGATAATCATATGAATTCCAAAGCTAGGACTTATTGCGACCTATTTGTTATCCTATTTTAGCGCTACCAGATGAAATTCTGCTCAAAATCTTTGTATATACTTCTGTTGAAGTCATTATGAGTTCCTTGTGTCTAGTGTGCAAGAGGTGGCAAAATGTGTCCACGACACATAGCCTATGGAGTACGATCCCAGTAGATGAGTGGATGATTTCACACATCAACAAACGAGCGCTAGAAACAATAATGACTCATTCGTCGGCGTTTCAATACTTTTCACTGAGAAATGTGAAGTTAGATAATAATTCTTTGATACTTTTAAATGGGCTGGTTCACTCTTCTAAACTTGTATATTTAGACTTAAGTGGTCAAGATCAATTGTCAAACATTGATTTTTTGTGGAAAAATTGTAACTTGGAATATCTATTCCTTGACAACTGTACAAAACTAAACCAAAACAGAGTAGTAGAGAGCCTTAAGTATTTGAAAAAACTACAAATGCTATCATTAAATGGTTTAGCATTTTCAAATGAAAATCAAATAGTCATAGCCAATATGCAAATACCTAGCATTTTTAATTTGGGTCTAGGTGGTTCAGTGTTTACTTTGGACATTGCTAAAATGCTTTTGGAGAATTTTCCAAGATTGCTTTTTTTAAAACTTTCATGCTCAAGGGTTGATAGACTTCGCTTAGCGAGGTTGGGTTCAGAATATGACGTTAATCTAGCTTTTGCATAGTTTTTTAATGAAAGTAATGAGCTATCAGTATATTGTTGATTATTTACTTAAAAATAAATAGTTAAATAAGAATGGAAGCTTGTTGATTTTATGATGCATCCTGATGGCGATTATGATTATTTATAGCTTCAAACATCGAACTATTGCAATGCATTGTCAAATGCAATGCAGTTTCAGCGCTAATTTCTCGCGTTGTCTTATACGTACAAATTAAGTATGTGCTGTTATTACTATAACTTACTTATTATTATTATAATTAATTTGAAAATGAATACTGCTAATTAACGCCTTTTATATATTATTTGTTCAATGAAATTTTTAAATGCCCTCAAAATGAGGGGTCACATTTCACATAAAATAGCCAATGGAACTGCACTTAAAAGTTCAAACATGCCTATGTTTTGTTTTGTAACTTTAGAAAAAGAGAGCTCAGAAATCCCAAAGGCAAAATCACCAACAGTTGAGCCATGCAGTTGCCCTTGTTGTCAACTGAAATACAACAGACCAGATGACAGAGTTTCTTACTAAAACTGGCCAGGTTTATGGCTCACAGGCAAATAAAAAAACCCGTTATTTTAAGAAGGAGTGGTACACCTCTTTCCAATGGCTTAGCCTTTGCAGCACAAGTTTCAAAGCATTTTGCAACGCATGCATGAATGCAAAGGCGAATGGATTAGTATCTATGAGTACAAGAAAGAAGGAAGCCTTTACTACTGGGGGATTTAACAACTGGAAGAAAGCTGTAGAGAAATTCAAAGAGCACGAGAAAAGTAACTTCCATAAAGAGGCTGTCATAAAGATTGTGACCATCTTCTCAACCGCGATTTGTATGACTCAGCGACATGTACGGGATTTCCATAGCCACTGTCTAGCAACTTGCGAGCTTCTTGATATGCCTTGTCAGAGTTCGTCGCTAGAAAACCTTTGACTACGGTGTTTGCCTTTCCTTCCGTGTACTTGTCGAGGAAGTAGAGGCGATCTCGGTCTGAAGGTACGTTCGCAGAAATTATAGTGTCGAAGGCGGTGATGAATGCAGGATATTCGAAGGGGTCACCAGAGAATACTGGAGGCTCTTTAACTGGTAGATGCACAGCTCTTTGTTGACTAATAATATGTGAACTTAGTTCCGTTTGCTTCGCTTGCAATTTTACTATCTCTCTTAGAGCTGTTTCCATACCCTTCGACTCTAGTGGTTTATAAACTTCTGGGATTTGATCAAACGGGATTTGAGGAAAAGTTGGAATCTGGACTGAATACTTAGGCTCGTATGGGGAGACTTGCGGATTCAATTTCCGAGGGCTCTTTCGCACTTCATCAGTCTTAAAACCTTTTTTTGTCCTTAGTATCGTGGACAAATTTCTGTGCGTCGCCAGATTTAATTTCTTCATCTAACATTTTCTTTAAAGATTGTTCTTCGGCATGAGCTAAAGCAATTTCTTTTTCCAATTGCATCTGCTTGAACTCCCTTTCTCTCTCGAGGAATTCCATTTCAACTTTCAACTTAGCTGATTTGGTGGCTGCGTTAGCTATGGCTTCGGGTAAGGGTAAAAATGACGACCTGTATGAACTTGACTTTGATGAGCGAGATTTCTCACTAGGACTACGCGACGTAGCACCGGATATTACGGACTTTGTTCGATATGAGGCTCTATCGAAAGCTTGAATCTGTTCGCAAATTCTTAACCTACATTCGGTGTATTCGCGATCTCTTATATCAAACCAACGGTAGGACTCTTCTTTTTCTGTTTACGTTTCCAGGATCTCATCGTATACTCGTTGCGCCTCATTAAGCTCATCTTTCAATGAGTCTAATTTGTTTCTTTCTGACTCCAGCGACTCTACGTCACGTTCCGGATGATTGCATAGTTCTTTGCTAAGATCAATTTGTCTTTTTAACTTTTTGAAGGCCAATTTTCGGTTTTTTGATCTGGTTTCCTTAAAGAAAACCTTTCCTCTATCTGATAGCTTGGACTTCCGTTTAGCAGATTCATTTCTGATGTTCCAATCGACAACAAATGATGCATAAGGGTCTGTTTCTTGTGGTAAGATGTTATCGTCTTTGTGGCGATGAAAGAATTTTAGGTCTTCCGGTGCGGATACAATGCTCATTTTGTTGTCCAAACATGCACTTAGATGCGGATTCGCTGTTCCAAACGAAAGTTCGTAAATCAGTGGTACATTTAGAGAGCCACGATATTTTACTGTAAGCGTTTTAGCCTTGGGGCAACCGAGGAGGGCGTGCAGGCGAGATTCGTATCGACGAAAATCCCACGTCCCAGCCGTCGCGACCACTGACTAAGATGCTTTTGCGGGCGAACTTTACTGCGAGCGATACCAAATATTCACGCTACCAGGACGATCACTGAGTAAACGCAAATTTATTGATACCAATACGTAAACTGCAATACAACATTGTAACAGCTCACATTAAAAACTAATTACCAACATGATTTGAATAAGAAAACTGGCATTTTATGAATACATTTAACAACAACATAATAAATGAATATTACTCGCAAGAAAGATAATATAATAAGTATAATCACGGCATAAAGCAGTATAAAACTCATTTTGATAGCGTGGGCGTTTTGAGTTTTCCGAACAAAATATCTAAATAAGAAATAAAGGAGTACTTACATATCGATCCCGCTTGCCTCTAAAAACCAAGGATTTACCAAAGGGCGTATTCGAAAGGAGTTTGGATACACAATCAATATTTACGAGTAACTATTTGGAAAAAACTGGCTAATAGGGACGCTTATGGCCTTTTATATGCGCGTGGTGACGCTAAAGGATCTTTTTACAACGCTAACAACAACGGGAATAAACAAAGAAAAACAATAATGTAACTAGGTATCGTAACTAGGATTAAACCATAAAAATATGATATTATGAATGTAAATAAGCTAATTAATAAAAGAAAGAATGAATTGAGGAGTTGTCCTTTACACATTAGTACCTCGTGCGTTCTAGATCTTAAGAGTCCCAGTGCCACACCAAGATTCACCCCTTTGATGTAATTGGTGATAATGTTAATGTCTGTTTCAGAAATGAAACAGCCAAATAACATTATTATGTTTGGATGTCTCAAGCGTCTGTTTAGTAAAAGACAAAAATACAATCATAATTAGCATCATATACCCTAGCTAGACATTACATGAAAGGAAATAAAACCTGAGGGTATATATAAGCTGCCTTTATCAATTTACCTCAAATAATGCTTTGTTATCACAATTAAGCTTACCTACAAATATTTACTTCACTAATATCTGGATCTCCATACCCTCTAGGAATTTGTTTTATGGCAACCTTTCCTAAAGGGAAAGGGATAATATTCTTTGTGTAACTGGGAAGCAGTGTGATAATTCAAAATGAAATTGAAAAATGCATAAAGAATTCATTGAGAAATAACTGTCTGACTAGTACCTTCTTTCTTGAACATAATCTCTGGATCCATGGATACATGTTCAGGTGCAGGATATTTTAGTTGGCTTTGTTGTGCTGCCTTATCCCACAAAGGAGTAGTCCGTCCACCACGAACAGGCAACTTAGATCGCACACACAGAGGACTTTGGTGTATGTCATACAGTATAGCCTTCAGAACATCACTTTCACCTTTTCTTTCCTTGGGCTGAGAAGATGTACTTTCTATAGTGTGATGGTGGGGTGCTCTCTTTGATTTTTTATGACTGATTACATCTGCTAAAAATATCAATTATTTTATCAAATACTAAATTTTTATTATAAACAAGCTGAACATTAGCTTTCACAACAGCAAAGCTTTCACCTTTCCCTTTCTTGGGCTTAGAAGATGTACTCTCTATAGTCTGATGGCCATGGTGGAGTGCTTCCTTAAACTCTTGGTCATTGGTTATGTCAGCTAAGAAAATTCAAAACAATTTATTATCATGCACTAATTGATCAATTAAATACCAGATATACGAATAAGCTGTCTACCAACACAACCACTGTATGTTTATGTGTTTCAATTAATTGTTCTTATAATTGTTAACTATACATTTTCATGACAAAAATAACAAATCAACACAACCAAAAAAATGGTATCACTTGCATTTTATTGATTGCATCAAATTTGATTTAGAATCCTTGTCTTTTTCAAGAACCTTTATAAAGTAGATGGAAACTTTTCTAAACATAATTCGTTTCAGTTTCCAGCTGTCCATCATTTACAATCTTTGAGATAAACTTTTTCCGAGTATTATCTGTTATAACAACCTCACGCTGGGACCAGGCCTTCCTTGAACTCGGCCACATTTTTCTGGCAAAGATGGCGACTATTTTGGTGCGTATAGCATTATGGGTATAGCTATTGTAGCTTCGGGATCCGAGAAGGCTCGGGAAAAAATTCATAACAGCCGATCGGAATTCGGAAAATACGACCGACTGTCGAATACTGCTGCTTTGTTGACAGGCCTTTGCAGTGAGCCCAAACATGGCGGGTTTATTTTGGTTTTTGGAGCGACGATAATTTTTTATTTTTCAGCTATTATGGATATCGACTCATCGAAAAGGTAAGACAAGTACAGTCTGTTTAATGTCGTTTTATTTTCAAACTAAGAAGAAATCAAAAATTCCGAAACGATACGATTGACTTTAAGGAACTGTTTGTTCATTTTATGCAGTGAAAAACCTCCTAAGTTTATTTTAGAATTTTTTAAACCAAGCGGTTTGTTGAGGATTTCAAGATCGTTTTGGCACGTTCGAAACGAAGAATGAACTAATATAGCTCTTATTCTCTGTTTTCAGTGCGAAAGTTGGTCTTTCATGCGAAAGTCTTTCATATTTCGTGTTTGAAAAGTGGTGTTTGGACATTATAAAAGATTTCAAATAAGGCTAAATCACTGCAGTCGAATGCAGTCTAACATTCAGGTGAGTTTTATAAGTAAAATATCAGTCAACATTCATGTTGACTCTATTTGTCTACTGTAGGCAAAAAAATGACGCGCGCTCTAACACTCTGTACAAAAAAAATATTTTCCGCAAAGCCAAAATGCTATGTTTAGGATGGTCAGAAGTTTAATAAGCGATATACTTAATTCTTATATTCTTTCATCGCGATGAGAGCGTTAATACAGGCCTGACCAATTTCTTTTAATGTTTGTAGAATTTTTTAAGCTTACGATGAATGGATTATTGAATTCTCACATTTTGTATGCATAAACAAACCCATCAGCAGGGTAATACAGCAGTGTTGGTATTAAGCATTTGTGAATAATTCTGATTTTTTGTTCTGTTTTTATGATCTAAAAGTGCTGGCTTTTAGTTGCTGTGTTATAAATATAATATATAATAGAATTTACATGATTATAGTCCCCCTGAAGATTATTCTTTGTCAAGTACTCAAATAATGAAAGCTTTTTATATTTTTTTGGCTTTAGGTGCTGTCTTATGACTGTAATCTGTAAAAAAGTGTTCTTGAATATGCCCCATGAAGATGGTTATTTATCAAATACTGAAATGAACAAAGCTTTTCATCTATAAGAGCTGGATTTAGGTACTGTCTTATGATCGTAATCTGTAAAAAAGTGTTCTTGAATATGCCCCCTGAAGATGATTGTTTATCAAGTACTCAAATAAACAAAGCTTTTCATCTATAAGAGCTGGTTTTAGGTACTGTCTTATGATTGTAATCTGTAATAAAATGTTCATGAATATGCCCCATGAATGATTATATCAAGTACTCAAATAAACAAAGCTCTTTATCCTTTTCTCTGAATAGCGACATGCCTCATCGTCGGCGTTTCCCAATAGGTCAGTTTGCAAGGGACTTTAAAAGAAAGAGAGAGGAATTAGTGGAAAAAGTAGTTGCAGATAAGCTAGAACATGAGAAACTAAACCGAGAAGCAAAAGCATTAACTGAGAGAATAAATTACAAAGAAAGAAAGGTAATTTGAGAGATTTTTTTGTTCCAGTCCTTTGCATTTTTGGCCTGACTGGAATTTTTTTTTTTTAATTTTTTGATTCAGTCCTTTGCATCTTTAGCCTGACTGAAATTTTTGTTCTCACTGAACCAGTTCTTGCATTTTTTGCCCAACTGGTATTTGAGTGTAATATAACCAGTCCCTTGCACTTTTGCCTGACTGGAATTTGTTCTAATTTGAACCAGCCTTTCCTAGGATCAAAAGTATCTGTTTGGAAGTTAAGTAAGTTATAAAAAAACTTAATTTATACTTGTAGCTAGCAGACCTGGAAAGTGCAGAGGCCTTAGACAGTCCTTTGAAAAAAAAGGCACCATCAATTTCGAGTGTGATATTACCTAAGAGTAGTGAGCGCTTAAACCTCTCTGACAGGCAAAATAGAAGGCGACGCAAGAAAACAAAAAAAAGTTTAAAGAAAATTCACTGTGCTAGTGGAGAAAAAGATGAACGCCGTTGTGTTAATGATGGAATGTGGGTAACCCTCATAAATAACAGAAATAATGAAATGGCTGAATACATATCAAATTCTGATACATGTATGGATAAAGTTATTCCCCAAATTGTGCAACAAAACTTTGAACAATATAAAACCAGTATTGACAACAAGGTCAGGAGCTTGGAAATACTATACACTGGAGGAATGATTAGTAAAAGGAAGTATACCAACATAAGAAATACATATACAGGTCCTGTATTCAAAGATTGTGAAATGCCCAAAATTCTGTCTTACAAAGCCCTCATTTCTTTTATTAACACTAGCATTGAAATAGGTGATCTTTATAGCCTCCAAGAGTTTGGAAAATCAGTTAATATGCCTGCCTCACCTGGAGTGTATAGACAACTGGAACCATTTATTTTAAGGCTAGCCTACCTGTATCTTTCAATCCATGCCAAGAGCCCAATACTTCACTGGTTCAATGGAAAAGAATATGAGTTTCTTGTTACAGTTGGAGCAGATGCAGCACCCTTTGGCAGGGATGAGTGTGCCACTGCCTACCTTGTTAGTTTCCTTAATTTACTTAAGAAGGTCAACAGCTGTGATGACAATCATCTGTTGATGGGTGCAAGCTGTTCAGAAGATGATGGGCTACTAATAGTTTATACAAAGCAGCTTTTTAAAGAAATGGAAGATGTTGAGAGAAAGGTGTATGATATAGAAGCCAATGGCACAAAGCATGCATGCAAGTTCATTTTAAAACTTATCCCTAGTGATATGAAGTGGATGGCAACAATGTGTGGTGAGCTCAATAATGCAGCCACTTACTTTTCTTCCTTTGCAAATGTCAACAAAGGAAATATGGACACAAGGAATAGCAGAATTGGCACTGACCCAAAGACATCAACCTGGCAGCCTTGGACCTACAAAGGCAGACTGGATGTAGCTAATAAGGTCACAAAGGAGAAGTCTAAACTCACAGCTAGTGAACTGAAGGGTAGGACAAAAGTGACACAGTTCATTGCTAAATCTAAGTCACGCCAAGAGTTTGTTCCTCCTCTAGGTAAATATGTTGATTGTTGCAAAGCAGAGCCTCTTCACAACTGTAATAATGCATGGCAACAGTGGTTTTGTATTCTACTCACCCTAGCCATTAGCTTTGTTCCAGAAGGATCTCTGAAAAGTTGTTCAACAGTAAATGAGCTACCAAGTCAAAGTGCCTTTGTTAAGTTCATGACCAGCCTAAAAGAGGTAGTGAAATGTACCAGGCTATGGAAGAATATCTGCAAATGGTTTTCTGAAGGAAGAAAGAAGAACCAAGCTCTGTCATATCGCTTCACAGGAAAAGAATCCAAGCTTTGTTCATGGGGATTTCAGGAGCTCATCAAGGTTCTTCTGGCCTTTGTTTCTGATAACAAGACAAAGTTGAAATTGCATGTCTTATCCTTCATAGCTTTAAAGCTGAGAGATAGTGCTTCTATCTTCAGCCAGTTTGAGACTAATGATGCAGATGTTGGAAGACTTACGAGCCTATGTTCAGAATTCTTCAATGCATGGTCCATATTTCTTGGGAGGATAACACCCACTGTATGGACAATTGCTTATGCAGTTCCATTCCATCCCCAACAGCTAGTCAGGGAACTCGGTAATGGTTTAGGCCTGAATAGCATGCAGGGTAGGGAGGCCAAGCACATCAAACTTAAGAAGTACATGGAGTTCACACCATCCACCAGCAAGCATTCCCGATGGTTGAGTGTTTTCAAACATGAATTTGTAAATGCTGTGTGGCTTAAAGAAAAGAAGCCTGAAAGTTGGCTTAAGATCAATCAGCCACGCGACCACTTTATCCCCAAATGTGTAGAGAATACAAGTTTTTGCTACTGTGGATTGAAGAAAATTGATAGCCCAGACCAGCTGAAATGTGAAATTTGCAATAGCCAACTGATGCATTTAATTGAAACCAGTGCCAAAGAAGGCAAGCTCCACAACGACTTAAAAAAGTTTTCTTGACTTTCTAACAAAGAGAGACACTCCAGATCTGTGAGTTCCATTAATACAAAATAACCACCCCCCCCCCCCCAAACTACTTGGAGATCATTTAAAAGAGACTTTAACCAGCTATTCTTGGTACATTATCTAAATCAAGGCCACCCTTATATCAAAATTGAATAACAGTAGAGGAAACTCAGTTGGGGATGATCAACATTTTCAACAAATGAAAATCCACTAGACTTTGCATCTTATCAAACTAATTTTAATATTAACTTGCCTGTTAAGAGAGGTTTACTTTACTATCCCTGGAATATCCTAATCAAAGCCACCCATATCTAAATGGAACAGTTTAATTGGTAACTCAGTTGGGGATGACCAATATTTGATGAAAAGTACACTCTTTGTATTTTAGCAAACAAATTTAATTGCTACTTGGTGTAAAGTTTACATAATCTGGTGAAGTATACACAGGATTTTGGCATTTTCATTGTCATTGTACAATACACATTAAAATCTTATTAACCAGCACAGGGTCTTATATATGTACCTTAAATTTGGCTTGTGTTTATTATTGAATGCAGATTTTACTAGGTTATCATGAGTAATATACTGTAGGCCGTTCATCTGCGTTGACTGTGACAATGCTTTAGTAATAAGATGTTTTAATTTGCTTGTTGTTAAATTGACTTTAAGAACAAACAAATAAAATTAGCCTGTATTGCTTAGTTTTTTTGTTGGGGGGAGGGGGGAGATTGAGCCATGTATCAACACTTTAGATGAGAAATGCCAAAATAACTGACTGACTTAATACGAAAACTCTAAAATACTGCGAAAAAATGAGTGTATAAGGAGAATTACTGAGACTTATTTGGCTATAAGGCACTTTAAAACCAAATCCAAAGCAGTAACAATCCCTTGCAACAATCACTATCACTCTAAAGCCAACAAAGCCAATAATATTTATGAACTAACCAAAAAAAAGAGCAAGAATATATTAATGCTGAGGTATATTTTCTTTGTTCCAATATCCATACGAAAAATTAATAAAAAGTACTTCTCTGTTCTTGTAATACCTCCAGGTCATTGGCTTTTCCTTTGTTATAACAACATCGCATCTTTCATCTTCTTCCTTGAGGTTCACAGTAAAAAATTTCTTCAACAACAGATCCTTCGGAATTGTGTCCCCATATAGGTTCAACTTGTTGAAAATGTATTTGGCTTTGTTGGCTTCATAGATAGTGACAGTGACCACTGCTTTAGTTTCAGTTTGAAAATTTCCATAGCCTACCTTGTTGATGATATCAATGATCACTTCGAAAACTTCTAAAGGAATATCCATTTCTACTTCTCCTCTCCATGGGTTACACATGTTCGGATTTTTGTGCATTTTCCGCAGTATTTTAGAGTGAAGTTTGCTAAGGGTCCTCATCACGATCGGCTGGCTTGCTATTAACTTTTGTACATGCTGGTTTCTTTCCCGTAAATATTTCTCTTCTAATATGATGATACATGACTCAACTTCCCAAAAAAAAAAAACGAGAAATACAACCTAATTGATGAGGGTCGTCAGTATTTCCAAAGTATTCCAGTTTTTTTCTTTGCAAAATTGGAGTTAAATAGACAGATGGAGGATTTTCCTTGAAAATCCTTTCCGCCATCTTGGATTGTCTCAAATTCTACCCATGATCCAGCGCGCGCTGTAAGTGGCCGAGTTCAAGGAAGGTCTGGCCCCAGCGTGCCTGGACTTCTTCAGGTATCTCTTCCACATTTTCCTCCTCAAACTCATTGTAACATGCAAGTTTTATACATGCTAGCCTTGGTGTGCATTCAATCTTCAATCAAATTTTTAAAAATATGTCACAAAAATTTTGTAACTATAAATTGTTCAACTTTACCCAACTACCTGTAACTAATTTTAATTTTTGTACTCATTTTGCATTTATTATAAGTTGAGGCATGTATATATACCTTTAAAGGAATTTGCTCCTTCTCACATTGGGTGTTTTTTTGTCTGTTGAAGGTCGTTCTGGAAACATGGAAGCTCTGTGATTCAGATAATAATAAGCAAATCACTTTTTTTTTAACTTTTCATATTATACAAATGCAAAATAGTACCTTTCTTTTGGGTAATTGTACAACTTTCATTGCAGGATGAGCCTTTTGAAAAGGGGCTTTATTTTTTCTCCATTCTTCAATTTTTTTCCAGTCTACAATCAAAGAAAACATTTGTCCCTGTATCCACAGGTCCACTACATTTATAACAAATATCATTATACAAAGAGGAAATATTAATTTTGATATATTATGCTCATTCATGAATAAACCCTGACCTGTAATAATTAATGATTTAATTATTATAAGACAAAAAATGTAATTAATATGTAATTTTATATGTTTGATAGACCTCTACATAATTAAAAAGGTTTTATTGTAAATTGAATAATAGCTTACCATTATCTAGCCCTCTAAGATCAGTGCGTAATCCTTAAAAAAATGATTAAAAACAGAGAATAAAAGATTTAATATTACTATTTATTATTACTAAATGCCACTTGAAAATAAGATCATGTATTTGACTTATATATATATTTTTTGTTTGTACCTCCACCAACTCCTTTTTTGATTGACAAATATTGCTTCTGTTTATCTGTTGAATAAAATTGAGGAATAATTTGATCAAAACAAAGATATGCCAGGAATTATTTTCCAGGAAACAACATTTTCATGATTCTCCTACACTGGGTAATCCCTCTTCTTTACTAGAGGTAACCTGCCTCTTTATATAGTAAGTGTTGATCTAATCCCTTCCCCTTGCCTGACATTACACATCACTGTCTTACCAAGTAGTTTCAACTGATCAGAATGAAATTTGACTCCAAGAAGCTCCAAATCCTGACTATTCAAGTTGACAAAGCTTTTAATTGTCAGTATCTAAAATTAAAATAAATGGATGGATGGATGGATGGATGAATGAATAAATACAGTAATAAACTTAAATAAAAAAGAAACGAAATGAAGAGTAAAGAAGACCTTTTCGGTAAATGTCCAAAAATTGAAGTTATTTTAAAAAGGTCCTGAATTGGGGAGGGGGTCGTTATCCCTTTTCCCAGCCAAAATTTTATTCAAATCCCGGTTCAAATCTCACGATCTCAGCTTGGTTTGCTCAAATCTCAGTTATATTGCCAAATTCCAGCCCCAGTGCTTGAAGTCCCTTTTCCTAACTCCTAAAAAAAACAAGTCCCAGCTCCCATTATACCCCTTCAGGACCCTTATTATTGGTCTCTCAGAAATCAAGATTAAGGTAGGGATGGATCCGTATACGAACACTGATCTTCCTGGCCATAGTTTCATATTTCAGCCAGCTCAGTCTAACGCAGGGGGTGTTGGATTCTATATCAACAATAACAATTGTTACAACATAAGAAATGACCTTTGCCATACAGAATCTGAATTTGAATCTTTATGGGCTGAATTTGAGATCCCCCATCAACACAATATTGTTTGTGGCGTGGTATATGGGCATCCAGACACAAAATTAGACAA
Source organism: Actinia tenebrosa (assembly GCF_029948245.1). Classification (NCBI taxonomy): domain Eukaryota; kingdom Metazoa; phylum Cnidaria; class Anthozoa; order Actiniaria; family Actiniidae; genus Actinia; species Actinia tenebrosa. The sequence continues at coordinate 7,374,861 of NW_028292580.1, read as the reverse complement.
GACAATCAAATTCCTGTATGAAACTGCAGAGAAAATTAACAAAGAAGGCAAGTATCGTTTACTTATGGGGGACTTCAGCATCAACCTTCTGAATTATGATTCTCACTCAGAGACTGAAGATTTTGTCAATACCTTAGGTTCGTATACCTTCCATCCCCAAATTTTGAAAAGAACTAGAATAACAAGTCACTCTGCTACCCTAATTGACAAAATCTTTTTCAACTCTTTAGAACATCATTATGGTGGCCGAGAATTGCCAAGTGAAAATTATAATTCAAGTGAATGTTTTTGGCAATTTATTTTGTCTTTATTTGCATTTTATTTCTATTTCAATTCTTTTTATTTTCTTCTGTATTTTTTTCCATTTAATTTTACATTTTATTCTAACTTGCTTAATTTCAATTTTATTTTGTTTTCGCTATATTTAAATTCCATTCAATTTATCTTTTATTTTATTTCATTTCATTTTATTTTCGTTTCAATTCAATTTATTTTATTTTTCATTTTATTTTATTTTATTTTAATTCATTCTGCTTTAATTCATTTTATTTTAACTCGTTTTATTTCGCTGAAAGAAAAAAAAGAAAAAAAACCCAAAACAAACAAAAAAATCCTTGGCCGAGGACTGCCACGAGGATGAGAGGTCCTGGGTTCTTTTGTGGTGATAGTAATTAACATGGCGTCAAATGCACGTTGTTGGAAGAGACATCTTTGGAAGAAGTATACTCAAGCAATAAAGGAGAAAAGAAAACTACCATCATCGAAAACACAACGAAAGTTTCATTTGAACAGTTTTCATAGTGTGCTTCCTTTAATGTTAGGCCCATCTTGCTCAACATCCTGCTTTGCTTCGGGTATAAAATACTTCTTGTTAAATCAAGGTTCCCCTCGAACTCTAAGTGCCTACTTCTGACTTTAAACACTTTTCTGAACCTTCCTTGGCCACAAGACTCTTCATTTCTATCGTAAGGCTGAAACTCTACAGTTACAGGTATTTGAGACCACGACTTGGACTACAAATCGAAGTGCTGGACTTTCATAATAGTGCTGCTGGATTGTACTTCGCCGATTTTACCTAACTTAATCATATCAACCACAGATAGACTGATTGGATACTTGCTAGGACTGCCAGATATTCTTGGTTTCTCACAGGATTTCATCTCTTCAATGCTGTTCGTATAAGTTTTCTTTAAATTTTTGACGAATTATGCGGGATTTTGCTGGATTATGCGGAAATCGTTCGATTGTGCGGAAAAAGGCGAATTATGAGGGTCCGCACCCGCGCATCCTGTCAGAAGCCCTGCATTTTGAAAATAAAAAATTCCCTGACTAAATAACAGTTTTCACTGACCTTGTTGAGCCGCATGGGCAATCATGGGACCAATGCCTAACTTCTACCTAGGCCCTGCTCAACGCAATTAAACTGTCCAGCATAACTGATACTAAATACTTTTATATTTTTCTCATTATTCGAAAGGATTTATCGGTCTATCCGAAAATTGCAAACAGTATGAGTATCACACGGATACTCATGTTAAACTTTAAACAAAGTTCCCTAACTTTTCCCTGACTTTAGGTGAAAATCTCAATTTCCCTGACTAAATAAAAGATTCCCTGACTTTTCCCTGACATTTTCCGTGACTGTGTTTTCCCCTGACTATTCCTTGACCCCTAGGAACCCTGACGACCAAACAGCCTCTACCACTCCAACAAAACAGACCTTCAGTGCCCACGCAGACCACTGCAGCCTTTCTCGCTAGCCAACCACCAGCCCTGATGACCAAACAGCTTCTACTACCTCCACCAGCAGGAGCAGGAAGTACGCTTTTAGCTTCATAGAGCTGCCAACAATGGAAGTTTTTTTAAACGACTGAAATCCTATTTCAAATAGTTGGACAAAAACCTCCAGTCACTCAGAGTACGTTTGAAAAAGCCCAAGAAACACTTCTGTGTAATTATAGCTAACTAATCTTTTATTTAGTGGATATTCCCATATAAACGCAATCCAAAATTCATCTCGGCCAAGTGGGGTAGCCCGCTTACCGGGCTGGCTCGCTCCATATAAACAGCCCCTAAGAATCGATTCCACTGCGCATGCGATTTTATCCCGAATTTCTCACCTTCTTTTGTTTAATTAAGAATAAAAGAAGGTTTAGACAAAAGAAGGTGAGAAATTCGGGATAAAATCGCATGCGCAGTGGAATCGATTCTTAAACTGTGAAAAGGCTTATGCTCCGATATCACGGTCGGCCATCTTGGATTGAGAGTAACATGGAAACGAGGCTTGCCGGGCATACACACAAGTTTCATTATTACCTTACCAAAAAAATTTACCATCTTTTGACCGATCTTTTATCAATCGTTGGCTGAATAGTCAAGATAAACTACCAAAGAAAGTGAAAATAAGGGGATATAGTAATTTTTGTGAGGGATACATCTTTGAAGTCGAAGGTAAGTTTTCGCATTGTTTCGCACGAAGCGTTATTATAAACAAAGACTTTGGCAACAAGACGTTGGATTTCGCTGTGTTACCTACTTACTATCAGTCATTTTAACTTACACATTTGCTGTATGACACTTTATATATGCTAAATTATGAATTATGAACATATTTTTGCCAATAGAGTTGTTTTATCGCAAGATATTGAAAGAGTTGTTAGTAGTTGTTTTTAATATATGCAAGCACATGGCGCTTGCACTCAAACACCAAATTACATCAATAAATGAAGCTTATTATCTCTCATTATTGTTTACTTACAATTAGTTAATGTGAATACAAACAATAATTGAGTATTAGGTTTTTTAGACAAGTTTTGAGGTGGAATATTTGCATTGTTTACAGTGAAAGTCGAAGACCCCAATGTTAAAGTCAGGTCTCGAAGTTATCGCTCACAACGGAAAAACGAAGACCCTTGGTGACTACAGGTGTATATTATAGACATAGACATAAATTTATTTAAACACGGTTTAATCATTCAGTTATATGTTCAATATATAAATTATTACGATACTATTTGAATAAAGTAATGATAGTTGATTTTCTTTGGATTTTTTTTTTCTCGTTTGATTAAATATTTTGGCTTAAATCCAGGAGTAAACTTTCAAAACAATTTTTTTCTTTTTTAGTAGGTTGAATTGACTTCAGCACCTAATGTTGCTGGCTATCAGTGCACTTGTGAGGCGGGGACTGGTCTGTGCAACCATGTCATTGGTTTGATGTATTTGCTAGAAAATTACATAACCCTTGGTCTTAAAAGTGTTCCTCCTGCAATGTCAAAAACATCATTGCCTCAAACTTGGCACGTGCCACAAAGGACATCTGGAATTAATCCGGGAGAACCTTGCGATGACTCTAGGGAAAATTTAAGGAGACTGGAGACTAGTTCCAAATGATGTCGCACATGTGATAATAATATGATGTTGCAGCTTAAAACATGAAATGGTCGGCTTTCAATAGCCATAGTACCACTTGGAAAATTATATTTGTTGTATTTTGGTTTTTTTCTAAACAAATGTCTTTTAAAGTTCTTGTGTTGAAGATATATCAATATCTAAAGACGTCCAGATCAATGAATGCGTACTGTATTTTGGTGTATGGCTTTTTGACTTTGTTTATGCTGTACCATTCTCTCACAAACAGTAAGTAGCTGAGCTAAATATCTGACTTTCTCTAGATTGCTTTCCTTTATTTACTACTGGTTTGCAATGGTTTTTCATTTGATGAGTTATCTTCGTTGTAATCAGCCATTACCTCGTTGTGTAAGATAATCGCTAAATCACGCAATACACCGATCCCGCTTGTCAATCTCCGTAATAAAAGTAGCCAATCAGAAGTCAAACTTTGAAAACGCCATTTCTGGTTTTAGACGACGCCATTTTGTCGGAGACGTTATCAAGGTCTGTGGAAGTTGATACTGTTACGCGGTTAAGCATAAAGAATAAGGGATTAAATGGATAGTTGAGCAAGGACTTTAAGAATAAGGGATTATATATATGCACGTGAAAATTGGGATTGCATCACCAGCCCTCTATATAAGAAATGTAAATGTAAAATAAAGTGAGCAGCAGTTAATACTTGAGACTTCGTTATTGGCTTTGGGCCCGACGGTACATTTTTGGTAGCAGAGCAAGGTTTGAGATTCTGGAAGCGTCAGGTACAGTATTAAGTGCTAGCTCATGGAAACAAGATCTAAGGCAAGGAATAGGGAAGAACTCTCCGAATCTGGAATGCATTCTGGTGTTGGAATGTCATGGAGATACCACATCCTACATGCAGCTAGTAGTACCAAAACTACTGCGTCCAGAGGTTTTCAGGCAACTTCATGCTGTACCGACAGCTGGACACCTTGGTGTTACGAAGACCCTTGCAAAAGTAAAGAGTAGATTCTACTGGGTTTACTGTAGAAGAGATGTTGAAAATTGGTGTCGACAATGCGAAGAATGTGGGAAAAGAAACGGTCCCCGGCGAAGAACAAAGACACCCATGAAGAAGTATATATCTGGTGCTCCAATGGAACGAATAGCAATTGATGTTTTAGGCCCTCTTCCTTTAAGTGATGCTGGTAATAAATACTTGTTAATCGTTGGAGACTACTTTACAAAATGGACAGAGGCCTTTCCAATACATAATCAAGAAGCTGAAACCGTAGCAGATATCCTAATACGTGAGTTTATCTCAAGATTTGGAGTACCACAGCAACTTCACTCAGATCAAGGAAGAAATTTTGAAGCTAAAGTTTTCGCAGAAGTGTGTCGATTATTGGGAATAAAGAAAACCCGTACCACACCTTACAGACCACAATCTGACGGAATGGTGGAACGTTTCAATCGCACATTGGAAAATCAATTGTCTAAGTATGTACAAGACCACCAACGAGATTGGGATACCCATGTGCCGTACGTAATGATGGCATATCGTTCAGCTACGCATGAATCTACTGGACACACTCCTGTGAATTTGATGTTTGGCAGAGAGATACGTTTACCAATAGACATTATGCTTGGGACTCCAGAAGATCACAAGGGAGAGAATCAGACATATGACAACTACATTTCTAAGTTAGAAGACAACATGGCCTGCGCCCATGAATTTGCTCGAGTGAACTTAAGGTTATCGAGTGACAGAATGAAACGAAGGTACGACGTTACCTCAACTTGTGACACATACCGTGTTGGAGATGCAGTTCGTTATCACACGCCCAAGAGGAAGAAGGGACTATCTCCCAAACTCACTAGTAACTGGGAAGGACCTTATTTAGTGAAAAGAAAAATCAACGATATGATTTACGAAATTCAAATATCAGCACGAGCCAAACCAAAGATTGTTCATAAAGATCGATTGTGTAAGTACCATAGCCAAAGTCCTGATTGGTTTGAAAGAATAAACGAACAGCAGTGTTCGGACGTTCCCCATGCAAGCATGAAGAACAAGTCTACCAAGGGAAAATCTTCAGATCAAAGCTTGAAGAACAGAAATGCGGATCAAAGCTTGAAGAAGAGACTTGCAGATCAAAGCTTGAAGAACAGACCTGCAGATAAAAGCTTGAAGAACAGACCTGCAGATGAAAACTTGAAGAACAGACCTGCAGATGAAAGCTTGAAAAACAGATCTACCAAACAAGCAAGCACAAGACTTAAAAGGAACACTCGAAGACCTAAACACTTTCAAGACTTTATTGTTCATTATCAATAGAATTCAAGGGTATAATTTGGGAATAAATTAACGAAGATAATTTCGGCCATTCAACATAGGAAAATGGATAAGTATAGTGCAAAAAAAAAAAAAAAAGGAATAAGTTCTATAGCCATGATTGATGATTTAAGCAGTCCGGGACGGACAAGAATTTTCGGGGGAGGGGGATAGTGTTACGCGGTTAAGCATAAAGAATAAGGGATTAAATGGATAGTTGAGCAAGGACTTTAAGAATAAGGGATTATATATATGCACGTGAAAATTGGGATTGCATCACCAGCCCTCTATATAAGAAATGTAAATGTAAAATAAAGTGAGCAGCAGTTAATACTTGAGACTTCGTTATTGGCTTTGGGCCCGACGGTACAATACCTTTGATATCTGAGTAATATTTTCAGTAAATATTGCTTTGAGGCTTGCTATTGAAAGTTTTTAAGTTCCGAAAGATAACTAGAGGTATGGTCAAGCACTGCTGCTATGGTACTTGTAAATCTGATTGTATATCCGTCGTGTTTTTCCCCTTCCCAAAACCCAAAACAAGGCATGAAGACTGCCTTCGTTGGATTAAAGCTTGTGGAAGGCCTCACAACAATTTTAACATCCAGAAAATTACGAAGGACACATATATATATTCAAAGGTAAGCAATATAAACGATATTTTATTATCAGAACAATCATTTTGTGACATTTTCAATATTCGTTCTTACAGCACTTCATCGATGGTCATCCAAGCGAGAACTTCCCAGATCCAATACCTGCAGATGGCAGAGCTGTAAAAAAAGGAAGGCCAGCTCCAAAAAGAAGAATGCAAACTACTGAATCCTCAAATAAGATTGATATGACATAATTTTTCTTGTGTTTTCAATGTAAACAGCTATAACAAGACACTAAACTCAATACTCCATTTATATGGCTCTTACAAAAAGTATCATTCAAAGCGAATCGTGATTGCCACGGCTTTGGAATGTTCGTCCTTTTCGTTCTTTTACTGCTGTTTGGGAATGTGTCTTCTAAATCCTATCTCACAGAATTATTCCTAAGAACATCTATAACATCTACTGCTAGCTATAATCTACAATTTGCTGAATTCATTGCTAAAAATGACTATTTTGGTTTTGGCTCTGCTTCAAGGCTGGCTTGGTTTGGTCAAGCTACTCATTTGCATCTACAGAACTTAGCACGTGAAAATGCTGGATTGTTTAAAGGTGGAACGCTTTTGTCTAGAGTTAAAAAGAAAAGATGGTTCAAGAGCCGTGTTCCTTATTATGCAAATTCTGATGCGTCTTTTAACTTTGTGGAACTATCTATAATATTATGTGGTGATGTACACAGCCTGGTCCTGACGGTATCAAAGATTGTGCGACGCATAAGAATACAACATTAAAACGCTATAACAGTGGTAGTAAACAAGATAATTGTTCTTACAATTCTACATCACGCCATCTAAAGTTCGTATTATTGAATGCTCGCTCAGTTCGTAATAAGGCTATGGTTATCAAGGACTTTGTTGTAGACAAAGATATTGATGCACTTGCGTTAACTGAGACTTGGCTTCGACTTGGAAATGATGATAATGTGGAGATTGGTACACTATGTCCATCTGGATATAGATTTTTACACGTACCCAGGCCCTTTGTCAGAGGTGGAGGAGTTGGCTTTCTTTTTAAAGACACTCTAAATATTAATACATCATTGACTGACACTTTTAACACTTTTGAACTTATGGATGTTCGTCTTCGTAATCTTCAGTCTGTCAGAATAATAATTATTTACCGTCCTCCTGATAACAATACTGTCAACCTGTTCTTTGAAGAATTTTCTCAATTGCTGGAAAATACCATTGCTGAGTCCTCTGGTCGTCTTATTATAACTGGAGACTTTAATATACATGTGGACTGTCAAAATGATCTCCATGCGAAACGATTTGCTGATATTTTAGACTCGTTTGATTTAAAGCAGCGGGTTTTCTGTGGGACTCATATTAGTAGCCACACCCTTGATTTACTGATTAGTAGGTCTGATGATCCTCTAATACAGAATATAAAGATTATTGATCAAACTATATCTGATCATTCAGCTGTGTGCTGCGAACTGTCTTTGCATAAACCACAATTCAGGAAAAAGACTGTTTACTTCAGAAAACTTCGCTCCATTGACATGGCCTCTCTATGTGAAGATATCTCCAACTCACTACTAGTCAATAATCATTATACTGACCTGCAAAGCTTAGCTGTAAATTATGATACTATTTTAAAATCAATATTGGACAAACATGCACCTATTAAAAAACGAGTGATAACTATTCGTCCAGCTGCACCTTGGTATTCGACTGATGTCACGGTGGAGAAGCAAAAAAGAAGAAGACTTGAATGGAAGTGGCGTAAATCCAAACTAGAAGTTGATCGTCAGGAATATACACGTCAATGTACTGTTGTCAACAATCTCATAATATCGCTTAAATCTGAATATTACACCACGTTTATTAATGATCATTCCAATGATCAACGTGCACTATTTAATGCTGTAGATAAACTGTTACAGAAACCTTGTGAGAATCGCTACCCATCTTCCCGTGATAATGCAACTCTTGCTAATAGCTTTGCTGATTTTTTTACTGGTAAGATTGAACGAATACATCGCTCCTTGATAGAGAAAAACATAGCTCTCTCTGATACTGAAGTCCACCAACCATTGAAATGTGTGACTGAATTCAAGAACTTTGCTAGTATCAGTGAAGATTATGTCAAGTCTCTTGCAGGTAAATTAGTAGGTAAATCATGTAGCCTTGATCCTTTACCTGCATTGGTACTAAAAGAATGCTTTCCTGTGTTACTGCCTGTCCTGACCAACATTGTTAACATTTCTCTATTAACTGGTACTTTTCCCGATGACTTCAAAATTGCTGCTCTCCTACCAACATTAAAGAAACCTGGCGCCGACTTCACCAAGTTTGAAAACTTCCGTCCTATTTCTCATCTAAAGTTTGTCTCCAAGTTAATTGAAAAAGCTGCCTCAGTCCAGTTATCACACTACATTACTACAAACCATCTGTCAGAGCTCTTCCAGTCTGCATACAAGTCCTACCACTCAACAGAAACTGCCTTACTTAGAGTAAAAAATGACATCTTATGTGCGATGGACCGTAACGAGTCTGTGATATTGCTATTGTTAGATTTATCGGCGGCCTTTGACACTGTCGATCATATCAAATTGTTATCTCGACTTTCCCTCCGTTTTGGTATAAACGGTAACGTACTAAAATGGCTGACTTCGTGTTTAAATAATCGTACGCAGTTTGTTCAAGTTGATGGTGTAATATCAGATCAACAGCCGTTAGTTCGTGGTGTTGCTCAAGGATCGGTCTTGGGACCGTTGTTGTACGTTCTTTACACATCTCCAATTGCAGACATCATCAAAAGACATAAATTGCAATATCATTTATATGCTGATGATACTCAAATATATGTATCGTTCAAAACAAGTTGCTCCGAAGATCTTGAGCATGCACAGTCCTCAGTTGAACGTTGTGTTCAGGATATTGACTGCTGGATGACTAGAAACTACCTTAAGCTAAACCAAGACAAGACTGAACTGATAGTGATAAGCTCTAAGTTTCGTCCTAGGCCTGATATTGCTAATATACTAGTAGGAACTGAAAGTGTAGCGCCCAGTCATTCTGTTCGTAATTTAGGTGTATTATTTGACAATTCACTTAGTATGGAGGATCATGTTAAACAGATATGTAAGACTTCGTTTTTTCACTTAAGAAACATTTCTAAGATTCGTAAATTTCTTAATCAAACTACGTGTGAGATCTTGGTCCACGCTTTCATCAGTGCTAAACTTGATTACTGCAACTCATTACTTTATGGTATACCTAGGTTTCTTGTTAATAGGTTACAGTCCGTGCAGAATGCAGCAGCTCGTGTTGTTACATTGACTAAGAAATTTGAGCACATAACTCCAGCTTTAATTAAGTTACATTGGCTGCCTGTACAATATAGAATTACTTTTAAGTTACTTTTACTTGTATATAAGGGTTTAAACGGTCTTCTACCATGTTATTTATCTGAGTTATTCCACTAGCAAAGAACTTTTATCTATACCTAATAGCAATCTTAAAACGTATGGAGACAATGCTTTTGTTGTCGCTGCACCAAGACTTTGGAACAATTTACCGATAGAAATACGAAAGTCTCCATCTGTGTCTGTTTTTAAAAATTCGCTGAAGACACATTTGTTTAAGTTAGCTTTTAATTTATAATTTTACAATTAGTACAATTTTTATTGTTTTGTTTCACATATTTTTACATCTCAATTTTTATTTAGCTTAGTTAATTATGTATTATTTTTTATTAGTGAGCGCTCTGAGCAATTAGTGGATTTAGCGCTATATGAATAAATATTATTATTATTATTATTACACAGTCCTAATGTATTAACCCAACAAAAAATTTGATGATCTCCCTTTTAAGTTATGAAGAAGATGAAGAGATGCATGCTTACCCTGTCACGCAAGTGCAATTACAATCTGTAAAACAACGTTCCTCTGTAGAAATATCCACATGGAGTTTGTGTGGTGTTTCATTTTTGCGCATCGATCGGTAACATTTGCTTGAAACAATTGCATGTTTTTCTTCAGATTTTCGCAATTTGACATCAAACACATAAGCGTTTAGGAAATAGTTATATCTCTCTCCTTAGATCTTAACGTGAGAGGTCGTGATCCGAAGAAATTTAATCCAAAATCTTTGGGTAATGCATTCATCGATGTAACGCAAGGAACCGCCATATTAAAATTAATGTCCGAAGTTGCCTGGTTGCTATGCGTTGCTATGAAGAGGCGGAGCTTGAGGGATCGGTGTATTTGCGGTGCTCTCATGCTTCACAATTAATACTTTAGAAAAATATTTTTTCGTGCACTTGTTTTCCATTAACTATAGTAAAGAAAAAGCTTCACTTTTAGAAGCCCGCCGCAGCGAGAATATACGATGTTTATTTCAGGCCAAAAATGCCTGTTTTAAATTTCGATTTCAACGACTTAATCGTAAATTACCTTAATTATTATGTTTCGAGTTACAATGATAGTTTGATACCTTTATCGTAGTGTTCAATAGATATACTACACTTGTATAAGTTTCCATTTCGAAAAGAGCTGTAGTTTTAGAGAATTGTTATTGTGAATTTCGCTCTGATTTCAAGTAATTTGCATAATTTGTCTGGGCATGATTCATTCGACATCCATATATCTTCTCGGCGTTTTAAAATTTTCGTCTAATATTCCACACATTTAATAATCATATCAAAGTACATAACTGTGCAAAATATCAAGATAATCGGAGATACCCCATGTAGACACATTTTTCAGCATCGCATGGTTTTCAGGTGGACTCGCTCTTAATGAGAATGAGAAGTCATTTGAAAGCCAATTAGTTCCAGTCCGAGGCGTAGTCGACTATTTGCTTGGCCTCGTTGTCGGCTTTGAAATATTACATGAAGCTAAGTCTGTGCTTGAGCATGACCATGAGCTCTCGCTAAGGATTAGCGCTGTTACATCAGCGTACTCAAAAATATACGGATTGGACTGTCCACAAGACGCCGGATTCACACCGTATTCAAAAATTTCTACTCTGGAGACGGTATTCAATAAATAGATTTTTGTTTCTTTTGCTGCATGGCTTAGCTAGCTTAAAGGGAGCCTCACCCCTGACTCAATATTTCAACATTCAACTTTTCACGCCATGTTGAATCAGTGCTGATGATATAGTGAGTGTTTTTTAAATTTAATTATCACGTTTCGACTATGGTCAAACGTCAAACTTTACGTGAGCCGAACCTAAAAACATCAATTATCATCCATTCTATTTAGTTTTTAATGTGAAGTTCGATCTCGGTCTTGTTTTCCATCCATTATTTTTTGCTTCTTACGCTTTTTAACCCTCATATTTTCCCCTTGCCTTCCCCCTCTTATTCTTCTCCATCTCTTCTTCTTTTAGAGGTTCTTTCTCTCTTTCTTCTTCTTCTCTTTGCACAATGTCTTGTGTTCCTATAAATTAATCAAACGATACTCATATATATTAATCCAAAGTTCACTGAAGTCCAGGTCGAGTTTCCATATAGTCGATGAGGCGCGTAGAAAACCAGAACCAGTAGTCTATACTTGTTTTAGCATAAACCTACTAGCTAAAATTATTATGGTATTGAAAGCAAAGATATAAGAGCCAACAAACTTTCAAGAGAAGGAAGAAAATACAACTATCCTTTCAATTCAGAATTGGGGAAAGAACCATTGCAGATATTGTCCTCGAAACATGTAAAGCAATATATACAGTATCGAAGGACGAATATTTCAAGGTAAACTTTTAATTATTTTAAAATATTAAGCTATATCACATTTATAAACATGTACTTTCCATTACAAAGTATATAATAAAAATACTTAACATGAAATATTTTAAAATATCTTTCATTATGGGGATATTAGGATGAAATTAATCAATACAAACAAAATATACATTTACAGTTTATCACTCAATAGATGAAATAAAGATCCAATCATATAATTATGCAATTATTATTGTCTGAAAATTTAAAGACTGAGTGGTTTTATGCTTACAAATCTTGCCAAAATTATACACCTTACCATGCAATATATAGTTAGTGCACTAAGGAGAAATATTGAAAGTCAGCTTCATCATATGACATATAGAGTACTTTCAGTTAGAGTGGTTTTCATAATATCAATTTATTTAGTGCTATTGCACATAAAGTCTTTTGTTTTCAATTGTCCAATTCCCACTATTAGATAGTAAAGTATCAATTGTTTCACAGTCAGGTTTCCGATCACCACTCCGGCATATGCAGGGGGGTCACAGTTTGGCCGTGACCCCCCTTTGTAAATCTCCTTGGGCTAATTGCTGCATTCCAGTTCTGCATCCTGCTTTTTTTTTCCTCAGTTGACAAACTCAGATTTTTAATTTATATGATGATGACAAGATAGATGATATATAGATGAAGACAACTAAAAGATACAATATATACAAGAAACTAAAATATTAATATGCCATAATATATATCATTCATTCAATTTTAGATGCCATCAACGCAAGATGAATGGCTTGAAGTAGCGGATGAATATAAAACCAAATGGAACTATCCAAACTGTGTTGGAGCCATTGATGGGAAACACATAGCCATCAGACAGCCCTCTCACACTGGCTCAGAATACTTTAACTACAAGCATTTTTTTAGTGTTCTAATGCTAGCTCTTGTGGATGCTAACTACAAGTTCCTATATGTCAATGTTGGGGCTCCTGGCCGGGCTGGGGATGCAGGAGTGTTTTCAGAATGCTCCCTAAAGAAAGAACTGATTACAGGTAAGTTATCATTATGCATACATTTTATTGATTTGTGAAGTTTACCTAATATTTCAATCATGTTGTCCAAGTGTTTTTATCAGAGTAATAATACATGGAAAACTGTTTTTAATGTCTTATAAAATAACAAGAGAGCATGCCAAGCATTTATTATACTCTCATCAAACATGGCTTTTTGACCAAGCAGATTGAGCATAATAACAAAGTTATTTCATAATTATTTATTAAAATATTATCAATTATCAAAATTTCATATAAAGTTTTTTAAAACTTAAATTAAAATTTTTAAAGATAACCTCAACCTGCCACCCCCTGGAGTTGTCAATGGCATTCCTTCAAAACTTCCATACCACCTCATTGGAGATGATGCCTTTCCAATGAGCACAACTCTATTGAAGCCGTACCCCCAGAGGAATCTAGATAAGAAGAAGAGAATATTCAACTACAGATTTTCTCGTGCCAGAAGAACCGTAGAGAATGCTTTTGGCATGTTGGCCAATCGGTTCAGGGTTTTCCTCTCTGCCATCAACCTGGACCCTGACAAAGTCATTTGGCTCATTCTAGCTGCATGTTCTCTGCATAACTTCTTGGTGGAGAAGAACAAAGCCAACTACCTCAAGGTAGACATTGAAGACATGACTGATGGTACGGTTCAGCCTGGTGCTTGGAGAGCTGATCAGGCACTCTCCGATATGCATCCAATTGCTGGAAGGAATGCAAGTCATCAAGCAAAACAGCAACGCGACCAGATTGCTGAATATTTCTCTTCAAGAGTAGGTTCAGTACCATGGCAAGATAAAATGGTCACTATTTCAGTTGGAAAGTGATCGATCTCAGCATTCATTTATACTTTCCTGTTCCAATTATAGTATGTTGTAAACACTGTCATTCATATAACTTGATACCATGATTGATAGTGTAGTGTAAAAATCATTAATTGTTTTACAAAAAAAAAAAATTGAAATTAAATCAATAATTAGAGTGCGTGCCATATATCTGTGAAATAAAACTTGGTATATGTACCATACAAACTAGTTGATAGTCCTGGAGTGGAATGATTTTGTGCCTGCAGAATGAAATCTTATAGTTAGTTGATAACTATATATAATAAATACTTTAGGCGCTGTATAGTTAGGAACTATTTCAGGCTTATATGGCATGCACAGCTATTTGAATAAAATTACAAAAAAAGTGAAAAAATATTGCTACAGATCTCATTGGACAATGACAGGTCATTAGGAAAATTCATGTTGCTACCACGCCCACTTTTGTTTACTGACATGCCTACCTTTGTAAGCCTCACTGTTGATTTTAGCGAATACTTCAACGGATATAAAGAAGAATTTTATGCATTTAATAGTGTCTTGCTACTTGACTAATACCCATGATGAATGACAAATTGATATATTTCTAGGATATTCAAACTTATGATAGGAAAAAAAGTAGATTCCCAATTTTGTATCATAATTGGATTTAAAGGAAATTAATGGGATTTTGTGCCCCATGAATGAGTTTGGTACCACTTTCCAAATATACCTAGAACAAATCCCTGTGATCTGCCATTTTTTCCCTCTAGATTGGGAATCAATATTTTTTTCCTGTGTATGATACAAATGTAGGTGTGTCGGTAAGCAAAAGTGGGCGTGGTAGCCACATGAATTTTTTAATGATTAGCTAGCTGTCATTGTTCGGTGAGATCCGTAGTATGAACCAGTGTGCATGAATAATTATATAATTTAATTGTACAAGAAGCAATGAGAATGCCCATATCTATAATTACATAGTTCTTTATGTTACATAGTTCTTTATGTTGATAATAATGATGACATATCAATTCAAGATAGGGAGAGAACAATATTTGATATTGTTCTAGAAATCTGTATTGTAGTATATGAAGGACTCAATCAGCATGAGGTGCCTTAAGGTAAAAACATGAAATTTTTAATCATAATTTTTTTCATGGTTGATGTAAAAAAATAATATACAGTCATGTAATATTCATTGATTACAAACATTCAATAATAATTATTTAGAATCTATTTACTGATTCTAAGTGTATTTTCAACTTATACCTGGGAAATACCCCTAATAAATACTTTTTACAAAAGATGCAGTTGAGATAATATCTATTATATATTAAGATATTATATACATATATATATAAGATATATATTACTATTATTATATATTAAGCTAATTTGTTTGCATTTTCATTATAATATTAAATACAAATGTTATAGAAATATAACAACCTTTCTGAAATGGAGTGATTTAAGAGCGAATGTCTGTAAGGGTCGAGAATCGCCGGACAAAACCAAAAAATCAAATTCCATTTTATTTTACCAAAAGATACCTTTGGGTGGGTAGTCTTCGAAATGTATGACCAAAAAGTCTGGCGATTTTTATTTTTTTCAAAATTCGCGAAAGTTGAAAAGAACCGCCGACAGTCATTTTCCGGCGACTCTATTTCCATAAAATTAGGCATGTTTAGGGAGCGCTCGTGCTCTAAGGAAAAATCCTATGGCATTGAAATTTTGTCCGTACATTGTTCATCATTTCTTGTTTCCAAAGATGTAAATCACTTTGGCATCTGTTGAATTCAAGCTAAGATCTCTGCCATCAACTTCCACCAACTAGGAGCGATAAGCTTCGAGCCTAAAATTGAGGTTAGTTTGCGACGCTATATTGAAGAGAGTATATTTTTTTCCACATAAATTTTAATATTTTTTGAAAGCCCTATCATTGGGCTTTCATTGTACCAAGTATCGTTTTTGGCCCGTTAATTCTCTAACTTCCAGAACTAAAGACGCTAGGACTATTTACAGCATTCGTGAGTTCATGAATAAATGAATATATAATGAACCGAGCATGACGCTATTTAGTATATGGTTTATTTCTTGCAAAAAAAAAAAAAAAAAAAAAAACACAAGAAAACGAGTCCTTTTTACTTTTAGGAGGCATTTTTGAGTATAACAGAGAGATTTATGAATATATTTGACCGTAAAAGGTCAAGTAGCCACGCGTCTAGTCTTATGAAAATTTCATATTCATTTGTAGTCGGAATTTAAAATCTTCGGTACAAAGCTATTCTTGGCTTTTACGTGACGTCCTCAAAAATTTAAACTCAAACCATGCCTCATATTCAAAAAGTAATAATAAATATATCAAAGATTCAAGGCTTAGGAAAAGTTTCGTGTCTTCCTATGTTTGGACGCCGAATTATGGAGGTTGAATTTGTGTCACGCAATATTGTGACGTTCATCTGATTAACAATAAAAATCGGAGACCTTTCTTATGTATATCAATAGATGCTTATGCACATCATTAGGTATTCGTCATTGTCCATTCTATAAAGATATGACATATGAACCTGAAAAAAAACACGAAACTTTTTAAAAACAGGTCGCATTACCGGCGTTTGCATTGCTACGTGGCCACCCCAGACAAAAATCGCGACGTGCACTTTGCAATAGACTGCCGTCAATCAAACACGTTGACGCCATTTACACGCGTGTGTGATTCAAAAGGCGCCAAAACTTCGGTCGATTGTTTACAAGTATTATGAGCCACACTCACCGGGTCTATCCGGGCAGATCCAAACGCGTGTAAATGACGTCAACTTGTTTGATTGACGGCAGTCTATTGTAAAGTGCACGTCGCGATTTTTGTCTGGGGTGGCTGCGTAGCAATGCAAACGCCGGTAAGGCTTGACGTATTGAGCACTTTCGCGCTTGGCTAGCTGTTATTGCTTTACAGTAAAAAAGAACTCTCCTCTTACTAATAGTTTTTGACCTAACGTGTTAAGAACTAGTGGTGCACGAACAGTAAGAAACAAGTTCTTCGATGAGTGTTAAATAGGGGGCTTTCTTTCTTGGTTTGTTTGGTGGCACATCCAGGTCAAACGATTCACATATATGCTGCAATAGGCCAAGTTTCATCTTCTTCAGTGCCCCGCTACCGGCCAACTCGCAAATGTTGTACTGGTCTAGCACAATTGGGTGTTTCCCTTGCAAAGATGAAAGAATATCTTGGCGAGCATTGTCAAAATTAGCTTCCTCTTCAATGGCCTGGATGTCTTCTTGCGAAAGCAGTCCTTTCTTGGCTTTGGTTGCGAGACGCGAAAAGTATGATGAAATTTGTTGAGGACTTAAGAATTCAGCGACGGAAAAAAGTCGTTCGCCATCAGGTCCTTTTGCTCTCCTCATGTCTTTAGCTACAGCTTCTGCTTGAACCTTTTTCCCTGTGGATTGGCCAATGTTAAACTTTTGCAGCAGGTACTCTTTTTGAGTTTCGTTAAATCGATGGGACTTCTTGCTTTCACGAAGTGCCCAGCCCTCCTTTGCTCCAGAGACAGGGTCTTCTTTGGCTGACTCGAGATGTTCACTCTGAATGACAGGCCTTTGTCCTATACCCTCTTCAAGTCTTGAAGCGTACTCGATTTTGGCTAGATCCATCAGGGTGTGTCGTTCAACATACTTGCAACATTTTTCAAAGGATAGGTGTTTTTCTAGATTTGTGTATCTCTGAAAAACACGCACACAGCCTTCTCGAGGGCAGGAAAAAACTTCACTTGAAGAAGGGAGACTGGCTTGAGGTGCCTGTGGTTCAGCTCTCTGCTGGTCGGTAGCGCCTATCCTTGCTGTAGATTTCGCAGCGTGATCTTTAAAATCACCAGGCGAAAAAGAAACAGCCTGTAATCATTGATATTTGTCTGTATGCATAGAAAAATATGACGTCAAACAGTAAGTAATACCAAATACATTATTTCATTGCATTAACTAACCTGTACTAGTATTTACATTGATATTTCTCCCTTTACCAGTGTTATATGCCCTCAAGGCTGCTAGTTTCCCTTTCTCATCAAACCAAAAGTTATTCAGCTTGCTTATGCCTATAAAAAGTAAATATGGAACAAACGTTAATAATATATGGTTTCTTGAGGTTCAATTGAATACCAGGCGTCGGTTGTACGAAGGCTAAAAATCAGTATCCACCAGATAAATCCTTATTGCACAGATAAAATCTACACGATTGCTATACGCTGGATAAATCTTATCCACTAGATAACTTTATGAAGCCTTCGTACAACCGGATACAGGTGTTAGTTGGTATAATATTTGCCTTAGTACCTTGTATTTTAGGTTGTTCGATACTGATTTCTTTTAACTGATCAGCTGCAGCAACACGAACTCCTTTGATACCTTCATGTGAGAGCAAGGCATCTTTCATCTGCTGAGCAGTTGTGACATCATTACCTTCATTGATGAGAATACGGATGTGATTCTTAGCAGTTGCAGCCATCCTATCTGCCGCACCTTTTCCACCCTGGGGGTCACAGAAGTCCATACCCTGAACTTTGATTCCTGTCGATTTCTCGCTTGCGGGACAAGCAAGGATGGTGTTGTTGGAATGATAACATCCAGCGTTGTCTTGGTAGAGGAAGCACCTCAAAATTTCTGGATGCTCGTTTCTGAGCGTTTGGATGACATGTTGAATTAGAGCGACTACTGCTGAGCTTCCCTGTGTGCAAGTTTGGATCACATGGATAAAAGCTTGGGACTGTAAGACACCCTTTGATCGCCGATATACAACAGAAATATGCCACGAAATACCTCTCTTCCCAAAATTTCAGTAAAAAATGCGAAGCGACGCCGTTCATCTTTGTCTATTCAGTCCATCGCGCAACTGAAATGCATAAAAAAGATTAGTTCTTACGGCTTAAACATTTTATTTATGTTTTTTAAGTAGAAAATGATAGAAAATAATTGTTTTGACATTGTTTTGGCCGGGTTGCCATAGCGACTTAATTCGGTACTCCTACGGAGTACAATTAACGCTATAATTGTACTCCTCTCGACCAATCAGAGTCGAGTAATTTTGTTGAGTGTACTATAATGTTTATAATTGGTGATATCTATTTAGGGACCGTGGAGAACTGAAAAGTGTGGAAACATGATAGACTATTATGGGAAAAATGAAAAAGTAGGGTAGCTATAGCCACTATCTCCACAGTCCCTGATCATCAACCTATAATTCTATATCAAAATAATTCTAATAAACTTTGGTTCTAGCATCTTGATTTCAGAGTGGTTTTCATTAACCTGGCAAACAAAGTGTACTAGAGTGATTTTCATATGATCGTGAAAGAATAGGCAAACTAATAGTTAGTAGTAAACTCTAAACCAATGATTTTCTTTTGTTCTTTATCAACTATTACAAACTAAATGGTCTATTTTCTTTGACGGTCATATGGCAATCACTCTATTCAAAGTGTAATAGTCAAATAAAGACAATTGAATAAGATTATGCTTGATAAAACAGAACACGCTTAAGGGTATTTCATGGGTTAAAATGCTGATGTTCCATGTGGGATCAGTTTCTAGCACTTGTAGACGCCGTGGGGGCCCACTGTGCATGCGCACACTCGCACATAGTTTTATCTTCGAATTATTCGTATTAAAAGAATCAAGGAAAGATGCAAGTTGAAGTAAAATTATACAATTAACACCTGAAATAAAATTTCAATGACTTAGACCTTTTTTTCTAATGTATTTTAAAAAGTAAACAAACACGCTTATTAGTTAGGTACAACGTCAAAATTTCGATTTTTCGGAAGACTCGTAGATCGAGCCGGTTATCGAAAAAAGCTATTTTAATTAGAACTCAAGAAGAGTCTGATTTCAAGCTCTGAAGGACTTTATTCTCCATAGAGACAGCTACAAGTCACGGCGGTATTCAGGAATAAAATCTCACAAACTCGATCGAGCGAAGTTTTAATATTTCAACAGTTGTATTTACTAAGTGACTTCTTAAGAAAATAATCAATGTAGATGTACGTAGATCGTAGAAAAATAGTAAAAGACGAAAAAAAGAACAATTCCAATGGAGTTTTGAAGGAAGTTCGGCCAGTTTTGTCATTTAAATAAGCCGTTCTGAATAAAAAGTAGATTGATTGCCACGCATTACAAGATTACAAACAGCCGAAGCAATGCTCAGATTGTATGTTGAAATGTGCGAAGGTCTAAACGAGAATTCGTTCCAATAAATAATCATTAATTTACCGTCTTGGATGAAGACGAAATAAATAGCATTTCTAAATGTATTTCTATAAAATATTTGCTTAGTTCACAGTGTAAATAAATAGTTTCATTTGAAGTAGGAGTCGTGACCCTTGAAGGTCAAGATAAACAGTAATGTAAATCAACACGCATAACGCAACGCTTTATGTTGATCGTCCCGATTGTATCATAAGCGGTCGATTATCTTGTATATTCAGTTTTGAGCTCGTAGGTCGAATGATTCCTAGAATAAAACACACAGCCCGCCTTTGAAATTGAAAACAGAGAAAGCGTTTTCAAATAGATCAAAGTTCACCTTAATTGCCCTTCAGATTTTTGCAGTTATAGTTACAGTTTTATTTGGAACTATCATTGGCCCACAAATATTAATAGGTATATATTTTGTGTTACAATTCGTGTTCTTAAAATACATTTTATTTTAATCGCTTTCGCTTCATTTAAGGTATTTAATTTGAAGAACATTTAAGCTTTGGGTGCGGAGAATCGCGAAAATAAAGTGACTTAGTTTTCACCTAAATTGGAAAATCGCGAAAATTAAGTGTCGCGAAATAACGCCATCAAAAAATCGCGAAATTTAGAAGTCGCGAAAATTAAGTGGAATAAGGTATAATATAAAACACACCTGTTGATGCCATGTCTTCAAAATGCAAGGTTGCCACCCATGCATCTTGAAGCCAGTTTTTCTTTAAGTGTTTCCAGCTTCTTCTGTCAGTCAGTCTTCGTTGTAAGCTTCTCTTAGTTTTCTTTAGTTGTGTGAAGCTTTCACAAATATCTTCATCCTTCCTAAGAAACAAATTTTAATGTTAATAAACGTAAGTTATACATTATATTACCTACTCTTTGATAATTAAAATTAATAACATCAAAATACCTTGTTGCAATTGTCGGAATCTGTAATTGAATGAATGGGATGATGTTGAAATGAAAGGTCTGACAGTACTGGGGAATTTGTAATAAGCCCGTGGGTTTCACAGCGATCTAGAACGTCATAAAACACTCCTGCTCGTTTATTAAACAGTACATACAAATTAACTTAAGTGTTGTTTTCACCGAGTTCCGAACATATTTATATCTTATTTGGGTTTTTTCCCGTAATACGGGCTGATATTTTACGAGTTGCGAATGTATTTTTCCGAGGACGAGGAAAAATACGAGTAATGAGTAAAATATCAGCCCGTATTACGGGAAAAACCCAAATAAGTTATTTATTATACGACATTGAAAATTAATATGTATTTGTCCCTTTTTGAGCGAGTTTATCAGTATTTATTGAGTTTTCAAGGTCCGCACACTATCTCGGAAAAAACGTAAACACAAGGAAACCAATTAAGTGCCTTTAATCTTATTGGTCAATAGGCAAATTACATGACAACTGACATGAAACTCGTCAAACTAGATATGATCTTCGTAAAATCACACTTCGCATCGATTCAAAATAAGTTTACTAACAATCAAAAGTTTTGAAAAGTTAGAATCATGAAGACGAATTCCAGCAAAAAACAAAAAGCTTAGTGAGTTCACTAGTTCTTATAGCTCATCGTCGCTGTGTAATGGATCGATTCTCTTGAATTTCTTCTTAAAACTGGGGGATGGTTCAACCGCCAAAGCATGATGATCTCTACCAAAGTTGATAGAACAGTTATTGAAAACAGCTCCATAAAACATGCTTTGATTGGATTCTGGCTGTTCTGCAGGCTCAAATGGATTGGATGTCAGAGTACTGGAAAATTGAAGCGGTACTTTAGGACTCAAGGCTGAATCTTTCGTTAGTTTTCTTCCTTCGATGTGCTCACTTAATTTGGAAGGCATAACGTGCTGTTGCTCTGTTGACGCTTCTGAATAACTATCCAAAGACTTTAGGTTTCTCTGGCCAGCCAGGGCGATTATATTCAGAGGCTCTACGTTTTCTTTTCGTAGCGTTGAAATCATGGTTCTTCGTGCCGAGTGGTTGGTAAAACGGCCTTCAATACCGGCGGCTTTGCACATCTCTTTCATGAACTGTGCCAGCGAGTGCTTTCCAAGTGGTTGTCTCTTGTACCATATCTCTGATGATGGTTTTTGAATGGCTGCCAAGTAGAAAGGAGATTCTGATTTTTTCATTTCTGGTGGTACATGAGAAATGTACTCCTTGAATAATTTCACTGGACAACGAGGTCCACCAGTTGCAAACATCTTAGGATTGAACGGACGATCCGGGACGAACTCATTTTCGCCTGTTCTAGTTTTGCTTCCGCGTTCCTTAATCCATTCCACGTACTCTCTTTCTCCATCTGTTTTGACTTCAAAGTCGCCGTATCTTACACGATGGTGCTCATCTTGTGCTCTCCAACCTAAGTAAACAGTGTTGTGAAACCAAACTGTACGCAGAAGGACTTGAGGATAATTGTTGCCAAGCTGTTGTTTTTGCCATAATATCTGAATATGGTCTGTACTCAGCCCCTGTGCCTTGTTTGGCTTCTGGCCTTTCCCACGCCTACGGAGCTCCTTTCTTTTGCAAGCCAAGGCTTCCCGAGAACGGTTGAATTCTCTATCCAGCAAAATGGAGTATTGTTTGCCTTGTTCTCTAAGGAAGCGGTCGATACTACGGAAATAGGAGGTAAGAGTATCTGGTTCAAATTCATCGCCATTTTGCTTGCGTACTTTTACCACAAAACAGGCTAGTAGTTTGTCCAGCTCATTAGGCAGTATCTCTTCAATTTTTCTTGTTTCTTTAATCGTTTTCGCCCATCTGTAGAAGACTTGTAAATCGTTATGTGTCTTTTTTGCAGTGTTTTTGTTCCTGTTTTCTCTTATGAATGTTGATACTTCATCTTCATCGGCGAAATTAGTGGTCTCGAGCTCGTTGTCCTTCTGTACTTTGACTATCGTATCCTGCGGGTTTTCAAAAACTTTTAAAAGAACATCGTCATCTATTTCAAAATTGATGTCTAGGAAATCTAGGTCAGTGTTCGTGTCATAGTGAAGATTTAGGTCAAAATTTGGGTCACTTTCACCTCGAAACATGATGAAAAAAGTTGCGAGCGTATTATGCTAGTCCTGTCCCGGTTAAACCGGTTAGACCGGGACAGGACTAGCATAATACGGTGCCATATTTTGCGAGTTCTCTTGACCTTATAAGGTAAAATTACGTAATAGTCGTATGTATAATAAAAACTTATATGTTGCTGTTTTTCACCTTTGTGCGAACCGGTAGATGATAACAGCACGGGAAAAAGAGAATGCAAAAAACTATCAATAAAAAGCGTAAGAGAATATCACACAAGGTTAATATAGCACTATTAACGTGAACGTTTTTTCACACCACGGTGAACAAAATTCTTTTTGGGCGAAAATACGAAATATGATCCTTAGAAATGCGCAACACCACTTTGTGGAATAACAACATAAATAACATCAAGAGAGCTACATGCATGTTTTATTTTATTTAAAAAAATAATAATTTGATATTTTCCCATAGCCTTGCTTTTTTCTCTTTTAAGACTGACGTCGCAATAAATGGACTTACTGATTCGTTAAGTGGGTTAAGTTCAAACGATATCACTCCAGTCAAAAAAAAAAAAAAGAGTCCAAAGAGGAAACTGGCTTTTGATAATGAGTACGTAATAAGTAGTATATTAATATCTTATTATGCACTGTATATACCTTATTGGTACTAATTTTCGCGTCGCTTTAATTTTAAAAAAATCGCGAACTTAAAGCGACGCAAAACAAATTCCCGCGAACTTTAATGTCGCGAAATTTAATGTACTCTTATATTCCTTGTATTCTCAATTTTATGAAGAAACACATTTTTTTTAAAGACCTTTTATTGAATAACAAAGTCTATATTACATTTTGTCAGCATACAATTTACATTATAATTTGCAGCATACAATTTCACATTTACAAGTATAAAGAAAAAACATTCGAAGAAAAATAAAAATAAATACGGGAAAGTGAAATAGATTTCATAGAGATATATATTTATTTACTGTATGGTAACACGCATATGCACATTTAATTACATATACCTGAGGAAGCAAAAGTATATATCACATGTTTACGTGTTGTGTACACAGTGTGAACGTTAAGAACGTTAGGCATAAGGATAATGTCTTTGACTATGCCTATGGTTTATGATGCAGTTGCTATAGTTTGTTTTTGCTATGAGTTGACGATTCTCAGCAATAAAAAGTGTAAAATTATAACAACATTGTGAATTATGTGTTTTTGCTTTTCATTTTCGCGAAAATTGATTCCCGAAGAATTTGCACTATTACTCAGGTTTTCTATAATTAGTAAAAAAACTAGCAGTTTTAGTTTACAACTATAATTTTTCATGAACATTATTTGGTACACCTTGTTTGAAGAAACCACTAACAGCATAACCTCAAGCAACATACAGATTTAGTATTGCATTGATCACAAGCTGTGAAAAAAATAGCCTGACAAACTGGAGAGTGTTTACTAGATCTGCATGTGTTGCTTGTGTACTATGTTACTACTGTGCGCAAAAATGAAAATCCAATAATCTAATGATAGTCATAAAGACACACCAGAAAGAAGTCAAATTGGGTATATTAACTTAACTTAACTTAATATGAACTTATTCATGAATAAACGTTTATTTGTAGCGATTTGCCTAGTGCTATAAAATTGTTGCAATTGTCAGCTAGCCTAGTTATGAACATAAACAAAAGAAGTTTTCAGATTTTTTGTCATAGCCTTTCATAAACATTTTCTCTTTGACAAGTCAATGGTCACATCGTTGCTACGAATGCATACTTGTGATTTCCTGGATAGTCAGGACACTGACATTTGCTTACAAGCGTGAGTTAGTAAAAGAGAAACACATCTAATGTTTTAAGACGAGAAAAGGCACACCAATGGACAAAATGATAACCAGTCGTGGTTTGATTCAAAGGTCGTCGGTTTACATGAACGAAAACTCTTCATATATTTCTTCCTCAAAAGCTGCTAATAGGCGTGGTGGTTATTCTCCATCTGCTGTTTCGATTTCAATGTTCCCTTGTGAAATTGATTCCAATGTCTTTGTTAAGAATAGCAAGTCACCAGGAGTTAACTTAAAGCCATGAGCAATAATCATTTTCAAGTTTGGAAACGTACACAAACAGGCCAAACAAAAAATTGAGAGTTGTGGATTACTTGAAATGTCCACGTGCTCCAAATTACTCAAATATCGCTTTGCTTGATATATAGCTTCCTCTTCAGGGCTAGAACACATTGATATGTTTAAGTATTCAGAAGTATTCCAAATATCATTTGCCACCAACACTGACAAATACTTGAGACTCTCATCAGATCTTCAAGTTCGAGAAAAGCGAAAACATGCGCCCATAAAGATGATCTAGCATCCATTGTGGAAAGCGACTCACAAAATCATAGTCTTTATTTTATGGAATCAAATGTCATTTTTTGTCACCTATGGCGGTATCATAAACAAAGAGTCTCTCATACCTGAACTGATCTTGCATAACAGCATAAGTGTCTATATTCTCATCAGTGTGACTTATATTCATCTGTTCTGTCCATTTTGGAGGTGAAATATGGCGTCGCGATCAAAAATTACAATTCCTGAATCGGTGAGTATCATAACAGTAAGGTAGTAAGGGTTTCGTTTCTCATATTGGCAACATATTTGGAGAAAAGCGTAACTAGGTATTTTTATCTAGTTTTATCAATTGGATGTTTTACAGAAAAAGAGGCTTTACAAAATGTACGGGCCTATCAAGGACTCGATACAGAAAAGAAATGTTGTAGAACTACTGAAAGAGGGGAAGGACTTTCATAACATTGCTAGTCATCTAAAGATAAAATCCGAGACGGCGGAGGTGTATGCTATCGACCTCATGGTTGCTAATAAAGTTGTAGAACCAACGAATTTCTATAGACTGCTGGGTGTAAGTGAAGAAGTCTTCAAGAATGTTGAGCACGAGATACGCGTAGGGGATGGAAGGCTGCGTTCAATCAAGGAAAAATATCCAGATACCACGTATAACCAAATTCGTTTTGTATTAGCTAGTCTTATTATGGACATTACCGATTTTGATTTATAAAGTTTTATTTCGGTTTTACTTGTCAAGGAGATGGAAGGCTGCATGCTCTTAAAATAACTATTAAGGACAGATATGGAGATGCCACTTTTAAACCAAATTCGTTTTGTTTTATCTTGTGACTATTTTAAGAGATTTGTAAAAAGTTTCATTTCGGTTTTATATTCATGGCATTTAGGTCCTGTTTTGTGTTTGAAGCAATGACAGATTTAAAATCATTGACGTTTGGAAGTGGTTTCAAGTTGCAATGTTTTTGTTAGTGAGGAACACATTACAAAAGACACAAAATCAAGCAAGAATCCCATGGCGGATTTTTCTGTAACTTCACCATTCTTTTATTTAGATATTGAATTGTATCTGCCAGAATTAAAGCGTGAAATGCTTTTAGTGAAAAGCACTAAGTCTAAGGAATTTGAATTTGGCGCTTTGAGGCGAATGAACAAATTAGATCTTGTTTTATAATTAAATTGAAGGATTATATTCGTAGCACGGCTTTATTTGCCAGATTAGCGTGAAATCTCATTAGTTCGTACACACATGCTTACTTAACATACAAAAATATAGACTAGGGTTCGATTGATGCCCGAGTGAATATTTCAATTACTTGTTCAGGTTTGGTGTAGAAGCACTATAACTATAACATCTATAAAGAATGTAAGGCCAAATGTTGGCCATATTAGTAGATATTAGCACAACGACAAGTGTTAGTTGGCCGTTAAAATTATTTGTTGATTGATTTGTTTGATTGTTGGATTTCTGTAGTGCTTTTAAGTCACAAGTGACATAAGAACAAAAGACAACCCTTCATAAACAGGCGCTTAGTGAACCCTAGTAGCAGGGTTTCCTCAAGTCCATGTTTTTTGATAAATTGAAGTCTAATAGCATTCATCCCGCTTGTGTTATATTCATTCATGGGTTCGTTCGTTCGTTCGTTCATTTGTGTAGTTATTTCTTTATCAATTTGTTTGTTTGTGTCCGTTTTCGAAAATCATGCGTTTTCACTAGCCAGTATAAATATGCCGATACAACGCGGTCGCCTTTTTATTTCTACTTTTTTTGATTAATTAATTAATTAATTAATTAAAGTTTATTATTTATTTTTGTTTTTTTTGTTTTTTTTTATTATGCCATGCATTTTTTGCATGCCTCACATACTTATTGAACTCGTAGTCTTCCGCGTAGAGTACAACAGGCGAGAGAAGATCATGCTCTACTGATGACGACAACTCCGACTTTTCATATAGGGCTCTAGGTCGTTCAAACTGGAGTCTAAAACGGACATATCCCATTATTATGAAACCCCGCTTAACCAGTGAGAAAAAAGAATTGTGTTTGGATGTGTGCGGTTTTTACTATCTTACGACCTAAAGTCTTACGTGAAAACACACTGATAATTTGCATATTTGACACTTCTACCTGTGCGTTCACACGGTACAACCCACAATAATCGATGACTATGAAGCACAAATGTTGGTATGGTAAGTATCGAAATATACGTTTATGTTGCCATGTAGTGATATGTCAGTAAAATCACAGTAGATTAGGTAAAGACCATATTCAATTAAAAGTTTCCGGGAAAAACAAACAATTTATTTGGCAAAATGGTGAGGAAAGCATTCCCTGGAATAGAGCGATCTCTGGACGGTGTGGCCTACTATTATCGTCCTCTATGTAGAATCTCCACCAACTAAGGAAATACTGCAGAAACAAGCTCGCCGAAAAACAAGGAGCAAATGAGACCTTGCAAAAAGATAACGAGTTCCTAAGGACGAATGTCAATGAACTGCAATCAAAAAACCAGAAGTGGAAAGAATATTATGCAAAACGCCATGATAGTGAGAAAGTAACTAGTAATAGGCGGGGCGCAAAGAATGCCGAAAAAAGGACCAGTAAGAGAGCCAAAATTCAGGATGTAAACATAATAAACCCTGATGAATCAAAACTTTCACTCGAACAGGAACACTGGTAGCGATAAAAACCATGAAGTATGAACACTACGAAGCATGTAAACGCGAAGCCAAAATCATGCAATCGCTACAGAGCGATTAGGTTTCCGTGTAATTTTGGCATCTTGGAGCAGCCGTTGAGCATTGTGATGCAATATATTGGAGACCAAGAAATGAAGAGATCGGCAACTCTTTATCAAGTTGTGTCAGACAAGGGAAATGAGAAGCTATGATGAAACGAGATTGGTTCAAAGTATGCAAGGACATGACCGTCGGCATACACTAGTTGCACTCGTTAAGTTTTCTCTATAATGATTTAAGGAACAACAATGTTTTGATAGATAGGAAAAGAGCGTACATAATAGATTAAGGGAAAGCATGCGAAGCGTCAAATCCTCCCGCGAAAACGTATGTCACATTTTACTGTCATCTAGCACCAGTAGTTTTGCAAGGACGTCGTTCTTCCGAAAGTGATATTTATTCTCTCGGTATAATCTTCAATTTTATAAATATTTAATAATCTAATTTCATATTCTATTAATTTTCATATTTCAATTTAATTTTTAATTTTTAGATATATTTTATATTATATTTATTATTACATATACATCTCCATTCTCCACCAAGTCAATTTCTTTTCTCTCTGATTCATTTTTCATTTATTCAGTTGTCTTATGGGAACATAAACATAACAACATACGCAAGCGCAGTTAGCCTTACATGGTTAGTTACCCCCTTTGTATTTGGACAGCACAAAACAGTCGTCAACCTTAAAGTACTATCTGCGCTTGCGTATGTCATTATGCTTCTTCTTGCGTCGCTTGTGAGAACCAAAGCTTTAGAGTGGTTTTCATAAACCTGTTGAAACAAAGTGTATTTACTAGGGTGTAATAGTTAGATTGAAACAATGGAAACCAAAAGCATTAGAATATAATTGTAGTAAATACGCTAAACAAATTTCAAGGGTTTATGAAAACGATCTTATGCTTACCATCCACAAGAAAATCATTTTATTTATTTTATTTACTGTTTTTCCTTCATTCATTGAAATCTATTTTTTGTATTTCCCATTCTTTTAAGCTACTCATTTTTTTATTGCAACTCAAGCTTAGCGCTCGTTTATTATTTATTACTCAGAATGTTTACAAAGTACCAAAAAGCACCAAAATACATAAGTTATAGCTCAGTATAGCTGATATCCGTTCAAAATATAAGTTGTTGTAGATAAAGAAATGCATGTATTAAGCTACTAAGAATCATTTTCCTCTTGATCATCAACTCCCTCATTTGGTTCTGCAGACACACTTTCCGAACAGAAAGCAGCAGCATTCCTCAGGCACTCCTCGTTCATTAGGCTTACACAATTCTTTTATTATTCAACGCACCAACCAACCCTGAATCTAAAAGGAAACACAAAATACAAATTTAAAGAATTTAGATTGAGAAAGAAAATTCATATCATAGCAAGATTGCAAAAATTTTATACAAGTATTCCTACTTACTATTTTACATTTAGTACAAGTAATTTATACTTGAATTATTTGTTTAAGATCGTTTACAACAGTTTTTTAATATTTGTAGAATACCTAGATATTCAATTTATACTTTATTGTTACGTTGTTGTTATAGTTTCACCTTAATACTTTCCTTAATACTTAATATTATGTAACAACCACATTTTTCTTCTAAACTATTTGTAAATAAATATGATTCATGGTAATAACACATTGTGTCTTACTTATTATTACTACATTCCGCACACACGACAACCAAAAATCATAGTTGGCCGTCCGATACTAATCGGATACTGGTTCGAATCCAGAATATGATTTCTCTTGTCCACACATTTTACACATCACCACTGTAAATTCTAAGTACACGTCATAAAGCTCACAGCGTCTATTTTCCGTGCTGCGGCCACTAGACATAAGGAGCCTGATAAACTTCTAAAAAGCATCATGTACATCAACAATGTAAAAAATCCATACCAGCCCTGGAGTATGGTCGACATCAGTATAGCCTGAAGGGGGTAACAGAAACTCGATGGTATAGTCCGGGAGCCCATGACCCAAAATAACGAGTCTGTTTACTTGGAAAGCTAACAATTTTCAACCTAGCCAGAATTAAAGCATAACCCTTAAATGTTCTTGGGAGGGTGGCAGTGGAGTTAGTCGGGTGGGCTGATACCACTGAAAGCGTATTGATTATACAGAGGTTAAACGTATATAACCTTAATATTTGGTGGTATTATTTGATTACATATTGATATAAGAATGGAGGAAAAAATTTTCAAAACCTCTTTTATAAAATGTTGTTATGTAAAAATGACTGATGAAACTGTACAAATCAAATCATGCACATTGTACACATCTCTGATGTTGATGACGTCATAATTTCATAAATTTAATTATTAAATAAGTGTAATCGAGAAGACGACTGGTCTCTTACACAATTAATTAACAATGCTTTAAAGATTATACTTAATAAATCTCACTAACTAATCAGATTAATCAACAAATCCCAAGGTTTGAAATATTTGGGGGAGGGGAGAGAGTACTTACAGTGAGGAAAAAGAAGCCATGTTGACTGTTTCTTGATGGATTTCGGAGGAAAAGGTACGTTTTCTTCTTATTAATACCATAAATTTTCAGTAATATAATCTAGTCTTGATGTCCTAAGCCTTTCTTTCAATAACTTCAGCCTGCAAGCTAAGGTTTTTGCATTAAAAACGCTTCATTCATCATTCCTCAGTCGAAGTCAAGACTGCACACTTTGGAAGTGAATTAATCTTAGGCTTCTATACTTTTTTCCACATTTTTACATCAAAATTGTTTAGAATACATACTTTTAAAATAAAATTAGCTTTTATGCTAAAAGTGTTATATGTAGATATCCTATTTAACTCCCTTTGCATGGGATTATTTTAGTTAATTCGTTTGATGATTACCTATTCCATTTTCTAACTTCAATTCGAAGTCTACTTCTACTTTCTATTCTTCAGACTAAACAATTTACTTGGTATTAATAATTCCGTCTTTATGTTCAGGAAATAAAAAATAAAAATACTCTCTACGCAGGCTACCATAAGTAAATCAAAGGTAAGAAAAAGGCTAATGTAAGAAAATCAGCTATTCCTTCTTCTAGTTTCCAAAGCTAGTTTTGAATCTTTTTTTACTAGACCTAGACAGTTACAATTCAACGTTATGATTGAGAGGTTGTCAGTCTTCACTGAAATATGTTGCAATAAAATTTATACAATAATTACAAGTTCTCAAATGAAAGAAAAACCGTAAAATGTGAATTGAGAACAGTGAAAAGTTAGAGCCCTTGAAGGCTCTAATCAGTTGTCAGACTAGCGAAAGATCTGATTAAAATGTTTATTAACTTAGCCATCAATGATTCAAACCAATTTACATAATATAAAAAGGATGTGGTGATAAACTAGGTGTAAATATTGCGTGAAGGTTCTATATAAGAATAACTTATATTTAACTAATGCATATGATTAAAGTATAAGTATGCAAATAATGAAATATGAGTTGATGCATTTCTAGAGCTACTGTTTTACTTGATACTATTGATGTTACTTTATTTTCAAGACGGCATTTGCCCCAGACAGCCCGGGAATTAAACTCACTCTAAAAAAAACAATATTGAGCACCGATTACGACAAGTGCATCAAATGTCAAGGCAAGAAAAATGAAAAGCATCAGACAGGTATGCCCTCGTCTGTTGTTAAATTCATTCAGAGTGCTAGACGGAGGAGCGATGAAATTTTTCGACGCATTGAACCAGACCTAGAAAAGGACAAGTCTTTGGACAAAAAAACTGTAAAATGGCACAAGTCATGTTATAGTGCTTATACCAGCATAGAAAACATGAAATATCAAGTTCCTCTAGCAGCTCAAGATACAGACCAGTCCAGTTCATCATCTGGAGTAACATTACGAAGTTCAGGAGCAACGAACAACTGGGATTTGTGTTTTGTATGTCAGAAAATAAAATGTAAGGGGGAATAAGCTGTGGCACAAGGTGTCACAAAAAACGCATATGAAACGCTGATGGGAGCTGCGGAATATCGAGACGATGAGTCAATGAAGACAAGAATTCGTGACATGGACCTAATTGCTCTTAAAGGGAAATACCATATAGGGTGCTATCAACGGTATATAGTAGTTACATCATCGACTAAAGCCAAGACTGGGCATTATGGGCAAGCATTTTTAAAGTTAAAGCAAGAAATGGGACACAATCTCATTGAAGGGGGTAGAGCATATGACATGGCCACTTTGCTTAATATGTATAAACGCTACCTTATTGAAGCTGGAATAGAGCAAGAAACCGCAGAATTATATAAAACTCAAAACCTGAAAAAAGATTAGTAGCCAAATTCGGAGAAGAAATTGCATTCCACCGGTACGGTAGTAATACTTCTGAGCATGTTTGTAGTTCCTCTCTGAATCTTGGAGAAATAATAAATTTTGTAGCAGAACTGAAAGATGTTGAGAATCAGTCTTCAATGTCACCAACGAAAGACACCAAGTTACAAGTTTTGTACCATGCCTCTTAATATTACGAAGTAAATTAAAGGATGTTGTAGGCATAGAAACCCAACCATTAAATGTCTCTGATTTGAGTACAGAAAAGGCCAATGACCTTATACCGGAGAAATTGCTTAGATTTTTGAGATGGCTTATGCAGTCTCAAAGATCATTCAATGATGAGCAGTTACCTATTAATGATGAATCAGACTTCGACGAGGCCAGCAATCAAAAACGCGAAGCAAGAAAGATCCTATCCATTGCCCAAGATATTGTTGCATGCTATTCTTGTGGTCGAAAAAAGATGCCCAAAAATGTAGGATTGGGCCTTGCAATTAAAACCATGGTGCGAGGAAAAGAAATTTTACCAATGCTTAACCATCTTGGTCACAGTATAAATGACTGGGAATGCCAACAAGTGAAGACCGAGTGGGCAGAGATGAGCTTAAAGCAATTTGATGATGGTGAAGGCTACTACCAAGCAATTCTGCCTTCACACATAGTGAAAGGTACGTTTGCACAAAGTGCGGCAGACAATGTAGACTTTATGCAAGACACTGTTGATGGCAAAGAAAGTGTGCATATCATGAGCCTTGCATATTACCAGGGAGGATTTCCTCTAGGTAATGAAAAATTGCTGCCACAAAGCAATGTTGCTAAAGTCAGACGTAGGGCATTAAAGTCTGCCGAAACAGTTTTACCAACTACCTTTCATTGGTAACACGCCAGCTCCTACAATCATGAGAAAAGCAAAGAGTGATTTTTTCATGCAGTGTGCCACAGAACGCGATACCCTAGAGGGATTGAACAGAGCATGGATCTTCACTCGAAACCCTCCAACAAGACTGCTTTGTGTACAAATAGAACAACCTCATACAAGGCA
This sequence comes from Actinia tenebrosa, assembly GCF_029948245.1. Lineage (NCBI taxonomy): Eukaryota > Metazoa > Cnidaria > Anthozoa > Actiniaria > Actiniidae > Actinia > Actinia tenebrosa. Next base: position 7,341,291 of record NW_028292580.1, on the reverse strand, counting down.
GAGAATACCTGGATGGACAGGCTTTCATGCTATAGTTACTATGCATGAATTGATACCTACTCGAATTGGCTTCCCACCAATGATACCAGCTCCAGTGAAGGACCCAAACACGGTTTACACATGCTTGAAGAGTCTTGACAAGACATTTCGAAATACACTAGAACAAGGCAATGGAGTTGTTACATTTGACGAGGGACTTTATTGTGAGGCTAAACGAATCCAGTGGGCTTTATCGCCAGAACTAGACAACTTAGTGATACGTCTCGGAGGCTTTCATCGAGCAAAGAACTTCATTGGTGTGATTGGTAAGCGCATGGAAGAATCAGGTATAGAGGATCTTTGGATAGAGAGTGACATACGGTCAATCCAAAAAACGTTGTCGTCGACCGGTTCCAAGCCTACGCTACTGGACCGAAAGGAATATGGGTAAAAATCACTGAAGCGGTTAAATATTCGTTCTGAATTAATTGTTCCCGCTAGTAGCAAAGATAATAATGGCGAGTAAAAAATCCATTAAATGCATGTCTTCTTGGGTTTAAGGAAAGAAAAACAAAGTAGTTGTGATTCAGTTCACAATCCCGAAAATATGAAGGCACTAAAAAAAGTCTCCTTCAACATTTCCGCACGCCTACGAAGGTTCGTGCTTTAAACCAGGCATAACTAGTCAGATAAAATTATGGAGTCAACTCAGCTTCAATGATTGCTACCCAGAGTTCCTTTCGGTCCAGTCGCGTAGGCTTGAGTTGGTCGACGACAACATTTTTTGAATTGACTGTATGTGGAAGCAATGTTGCAGCAAAGATCATTAGTGGCACGCATTACAATAGGGCGACGAGAGCTCATAAACTCGCTCTTAAGGCACTTGAAAGGCTCCAGTGGGAACACTTTTTGGAATGGCTTGAGAAAAACGAAGTCAACGAAACAGCACTGAATGATATTAACAACAAGAAACAAGAATTAATCGATATGTTTCAGTCAGGGCATGATTCTGTGGTGAAACATCGAGAGAGATTCACCATCAGGTGGTGGAGCTTGGCAATATTCTCACTACAAAGCTCGGACCACAATTCAAACAGTTCAAGATGTATGGTTGCCAGCGCGCAGCTTTATTTGCGTTTTGGAACGAGTATATGGAAATGGTCTGGTTGTTGCTTAATTTTGTCCATGGTGATAGAGATGGCAATTGGAAGCTGCACCTTGAGACATTCAATGCAATGATACCATATGATAGAGCATTTGACCACCTAAACTACTTCAGATGGGGAACAGTCTACATAACGGGCATAAAAAGGCTTTCAGATGTTGCCCCAGATGTTCACAGAGAATTCACAGAAAATCGAGCCCATGCTGTCTCAACATCATCGTTGCAATCATCATTCAATCGTGTTTCACCAGACATGGCACTGGAACAAACGATCAACAAAGATTCCAAAACTAAAGGAGGAATCGTTGGAGTCAGTGGCATGGAGGAAACTAGAGATAAGTGGGCTCTCTCGGCTCACATGATGGCAGCTGCAACAACTGCTGTCAAAGCCATGAGTGGAATGGCAACAACCTCAAACTTCCAGAAAGAACTCGGAATAGAGAGAATAGAAAGAGATGAAAAGGACATTCAAAACATCATCCGATGCATCAGGACAAAAATGGCAAATCCCTTTGATAGATAGCCTATCCTTTGCATCTTTGACTTTATTTAATTCATCGATCTTCTCTGAGAGATTAGCGTTAAGGTTTCGTGACATTTCCTTGAAGACTGCCTTATCGTGTGCAGTAGCATCATAAGGGGGAGGATTGCCATCATGCTCCTCAATGATTTTCCTTTCGCGTTCGATTGCCCTCTTAATAATCGACACCGTTTCATCCAGTTTACCAAGTCTTCCCTCGTATCACTGAGGCCTACTTCCTCTGGCGTTTCTTTTGGTATTGTTTCTTCTGACGTTTCTGATCCAGTGCCTAAGTCTACTTCGGGTAGTCTGGTGTAACCCTTGGTTCCCATCACTCCAAGGAGATGGCCGCTTTTCTTAGTCAAGTCTTTCATCATGTCAAGGCTTCGTTGCATGATGCCTTGATTATTGTGTACCTGCAAGAGCGTATTTGGTTTTCCTAACGCATTCTTGATTTCCTTAGGAAGGCCCTTGTTAATCATCATAGAGTCCTTAGCGTTAAACAGGGGATACCATTTGTCGCGACCTTGATATTGAACTTGTGTCCTACCACTCTTTACCTCGGTCTGAAAGTTAAGGCGACCAAAGTCTGCATCTGGGAACATTTCTTTGAGGTCATTCAAAAGTTCCACTTGGAGCCTAGCCCTAGCACCCAAGTTTTGCATTTCTATGTTCTCAGGAACCGGTAGGCTGTGCGTTTGTGATATCGTCAAGTAAGGAGGAATTTTCATGCCTCTACGCTTTGCCTTTTCGAATAGCTTAGCCTTAAACAATTACAAGGCCTGTAGCTTTGTCCTCGTGTATTTTGCTTAGTACTTTTTGGATTATGCAGATAGGGGGGAAGGCATAAAAACATAGCTTTTCCCATGATATATGAAATGCATTCACTGCCCATGCCCCTGGATCTGGGTGGTAGGAAACATATTTGTGGCATTTAGAATTTAGTTCTGGATGCAAATAAATCAATATCTGGGGTAATGCCCATTTTATCAAAAGCCTTGGTGGTGATTCTGGGGTTTAAACTCCATTCAGTTTCCCTTCGTGTTTTTCTTGATTCTGCATCAGCAGATGGGTTATCCTTTCCTGGGATATGGGATACAGTTAGCCAGATATTGTGTGATATGCACCACTCCCAGATTTCAATAACTAATCTGTTAATATCTATAGAGTGGCAAGTTCCCATTTGGTTTATACAAGCAACTGCTGTTGTGTTGTCAACCAACACTTTGATTGTTTTTCCTGATATTGTTTTTTCAAAGGACTTGAAGGCAAAAAATACTGCCCTTGTTTCTAGGCTTTCTGCCTCATCTGAGGTCCAGCTGCCACCTGTTGAAGTGCCCCCTAGTGTGCAGCTGGAAAGCTGGAGGTAATGAGACCCAAAACCTTAGCTACTGTTCTGATGGTTGGCTGGCTAGTGTCTAGAAGCCTTTGACATGCACTCTTAACGTTTAGTGCTTTTTCAGGTGTGAGGGAAATTTTCATGCAGGAGGAGTCTAACAGGAATCCCAAGAAAACAAGCCTTTGAGTTGGGACTAAAATAGATTTTTCTGGGTGTATAACAAAGCCTAAGCTGTTGAGTAGTGTAACTGTGTCAATAATGTTCTGAACACGAGTCATAAGAGTCAGCCTGTAGGTATGAGTCATCAATATAACCCACAGATAAATGTCCCATTTTTCTCAATGTGGAGTATGCAGGTTTAAGCGAGTTAGTAAATTTTCGTGGGCAGGGCGCAAGGCCATCTAGGGAAACATGTGAATTGATATAAATCACCTCTCCATTTAAATTTGAGGTATTTCTGGTATTGTTTAGCAATGGCAACAGAGTAATAGGCATCCTTCAGGTCTATAGATGCCATATAACAATTTGGTTTCATCATTTGAACAGCAGTCCATACTGTGTCCATCTTAAAATGGTGATAAACAACATATTGGTTTAAGGATATTAAGTTTAAAATCATACGCCATGAGCCATCCTTCTTTGGACGGAGGAATAAAGGGGAAATAAATTCCCCTTTTTCATCAAAAGACTGCTGAATCACACCTTTCTGAAGTAACTTTTTAATTTCAGAATCAATAAATTGCCCTTCCTCAAAAGACCAGTTCGGTTGGAATGGAGGTGTAATGCGTATCGGAGTTTGTTTCATGCTGATAATTTCGCCTCTGGTTAGGGTTCGAGCTTGTGGTATTCCCAATCTTGTTTGCAGCTCTAATGTGAGTCAACTGTGTCCGCAATTCATCTCCGAATAGCAGATCAGTCATCGGCACGTTGGCCGAGCAAAGGTCACTATAATCCTTGTGTAGGTTTGGTTTTATTTCTTCGCGACGAATTGTGACATTTCGAACCTCGAGTGACCTAACAGTGCAACGGCATCAGTCGTCATGATCACTAGATCATTAAGCTCCTTGCCTGATTCAGAATTTTTCTTTAAACTGAGGAGAGATTCTGTTAATTTGACAGCTATGTGGCCGACCTTGGTCACGTTCGTTTGTAGGCAGGGAAAGTTTGAGGTCTTTACCTCGGGCTGGCCTTGGAAGTTTGCTCCAGATTTCTTCGTTCACTTTTGGAACGATGACCTTACTTCAATTAGAAGGTCTGTGATATTTATCACATTTTTCTTTCAGATGATCGTCGCTGAGCTTGTGGAGCCAGTTTGTATTAGCGACCTTTGCTAATTTTTCTGAGACCGGTTCGGCGGTTCGCTCGGTCTCATTTAGGGATTGCACAATGTCATCAAGCAGGCTGTCCTCGCCTTCGGTTTTCGTACTACTATTCTCCGAGTTGTTGTGCCCATCATTTAGTAGGGCTGCGACACTGGCTTCAACACCTGATTCAGGTGAATTTCGTGGCTTTTTTGCGGCAGTTTCTGCCTAATTTAGGCCATCTTTGTTGTGAAGTCGTTTGAGCGATTCGCCCATTTCTGTCATGTTGTCGTTCATTCTTGCTAATAAAGCCATAAGGATACTTCCTTTTGGTGTTTCTTCTGTTCCATCAGATAGTTCGTCTTGTAGTGCAAGTATGTCTTCATCTGTTGAATTTTGTGCCATAATGATAAATATTCGCTAGAGGTTTGCTTTCGCAAACCTGACTGCTCGATCACCAAGCGCAACTGACTGCTTGCTTGCCGCGTGCTATCTCACGTGACTTCGTAGCGACTTAGACCAATGACGAAGTAGAATTCGGTATCATTCTTGATCGATTACATAGCCAACTCTTCACCCTCGGGCGAGTAGAGCGAGTCAGATCACTTAAATTTATTTTTTAAATTTAATATTTTTTATTGACTATTTTTACTTGCAGATGCTATATCATCAACAACAAATTGGGGAAAAGAGAGCTGAGAATGGTGAAGAGGAAGCATATAGGTAGAAGCAAGGAATGAATTTCCTTTGGATTTGATTCCAAAACAGTATCAACGACTTATGTTTGGAAAGAGTAGAGAAGTTTAAACCTCCTTGGAGTTTGGCCATCAGAACAACTTATGCTGGAACTATCGCATTGAGAAAACTATCAAAAAGCAAACAAAAGCTTAAGGAACTAGTCACTACTTGGTTGAAGCTTATAACATTAATACTTTTTTAGACATCGAAAGCTGTCGAAAACTATTATTCTTGCTACGAATGTTTGGAAGCACCTTTTTATATTTCAAAAATATGTCTTCCGTTTTGATGTATTGTGTTCATGCAGAGGACAGGAAAGACAATAAGGAGGGGCAGTTACAACTACAAACGTTCAAGGCTGAAATAGTCCATCAGCTGACCCTCAAAATTTGCGCTCTAATACTCACTTAAGGGGAACAGATTAAACTCATTTTATAATAATCTTTGACTATTCAGGATTACAAAAGGTATGATGGCAAATCTGGAACGGCAGCTTTCAGGTTGAAATTGACATTTGAAATGAGGGAGTTTTGCGCCAAGCATCCGCCATATTGATCTTTTACAAAAGCCTATGTTCATTTTCAGTTATTCATTTATGTAATGAATGATTTCTGCATTCAGTGTCTATAAAATATGAATATTAACAAATATGAGTATCTACATCGTATATGTAGGTTGAAGTGATGTCACTCTTACGTCATATATGACGTCATTTCTTTTGTAATAACTGCATGATTTGAAATATATTGTTGGATAGATGAATAAAATGTCTTTTAAAGTCTATCAAAGGACAAAATTAGTGTCTTATTGTAAAAGTAAAGCAAAAATACCAATTTAACTTTCAATCTCGTGAGATTAGAAAAGAAAATAATGAAAATAACATCATTTTTCATACTCAGACCCATGCCCCCTCATCTCTCAGAATTCAAGATGGCGTCCATTATGAACGTAGGATGAACGTATAGATCGAGTTTATGGCAGATTTATGCGTTATCTGTGGCAAACGTAGGTTAGATTTAACAACTTTAAGAGATGAAAGGTCATGGAAAACATTCGTAACAAGTCACTGAATTCAACGTAATATTCACTCCTTTCCAAGTGAAATGAATCATAAATAAATCTTAATCTAACTTAATTCCTTAATTCAACATTAAAATTTCATTTTCTGATTGATAATGTCAAAAAAAAAAATTAAATTCAAAATTAGACACTTCTATCTACGTAGTTACAAGAACATTTTTTGTTGCGAAGAACGCCAACGATGTTTCCTGTATGAACATCTCAGTGTTAAGATAACAAATCAAAATACAACTTCAATAGGCCCCTGTTACAGCTAGTGGGTCACGGTGCTTGGGATACCGCTTAGCAACACAAACTGGAGAGCAGCCTTCCAGGTAAACAAAAGTTGTATAGGTCAAGCACGCGTGGTTTTATACGGATAGTTTCATCATCGTTCAAACACGCTTAATATCCTTTGCCCCTCCTATTCTACAAACACAGTAAGATAAGTCTTAAAGTCTCTCCTTTGGGACTTCGATTTTTGGTTCGCAAGAGTAACGATTTCTTCGCGTTTATCGCGAAAAATTGTCAACCGCCGGCCCCGCTCGACGGCTGAAAAACATGGCGACTTCGCAAGGTATGTACTTCAAAACTCTCCTTTTTTTGGTTTCTTTTCAATTATTGGACTTCTAAAATCTCTAAAATAACAGTTTAGATTGTGAATGGTGATCGATTGTAATTGGACGGCATTTTAATGGACGATTTGTTTATTTTTTGTGAGAGTGATTTCCACGTCTAAAGTCAAGACTAACCCATGTTTACATATATTCGCTGTAGATGTTTAGAACTCCCGACGAGCCATCACATACCAAGAAAAATTCTTCGTACTGATATTTTATATTTATTTTTGTTTTAGATGAAAGTAGAAACTCAAGACATCTTATCTTTCCTTCCCTCACCTTCGATGATGTAGGGAGCTACGCTTATAGGAAGTCTGGCTGAACAAGCACTTCGAAAGCGTACAAATTTATGGCGGAGGAACCAGGCTATTTAATGACGTTTAAAGTACTTGATAGCCAAAATGTCTTTTTCTATTTCATTATGATATTGATGGCAGACAATTCTCCTTAATTTTTCCCATTTTTAGTGAATATACGACCAGTGCGTGAGAGTTAAATGCAAGTGTTACCGCTCAATGAGGAAGTCTGAAACAACCGCACATTTTAGAGGTGTCAGTCCAGAACACAAATTTGAATTGCGTCGGGCTGTGCTCATGTGTTAGCCGGGGCAGGTGGAACTGCCATCAGTGATCGGGCTTTTTAATAGTGAAGCCCTTCTTAAGCAAAAACTGGACATCGGACATTGCCTGATGAGTAAAATGTCCAGCTATGAAGCGCGTTGGAGCATTACCTAGAGGATACCAAATCGCCACAAAAAAGAAATACAAGACGTGGCTAGAAAAAAACCCAGACTTGGCGCTTCGTACGTTCGATATATCAAGCGTAATTTGTATTCCCCACTAACCCAGTATCCTACCCTCACAAAAGAAGCCACTTTTAATGGCTTCCAACAACCTTATCCTCTCTTTAAACCATTCGCCCAATCAAGACAATTGCAATATCCCATTCGTACAGAGCAAGTTTGGAAATGTACCTAAAAAGGCTGTGTCCTGTCATATCAACAAAAGATGTCAACTGGACTACATCATAATGATTTTACTTTGCACTCTTTCCCAGAGCTTCCCTCTCAAGTGCAAGGACAGATTTAAAACAATGTGTCAATCTGTCTGGACAGTCGTCAACTAATCTAGATTTCGGAAACATGTCTGTTGACAACAGAGTCATCACTGAGAGGGCAGCAGCCAACAGTCACTCAAAGTCAGAGTGATGTTGGCACTCATGCTCAGCAGAAAAAAAGGGTAACAGCAAAGCAAAGTGGCATGGTCCGCTCGCGTCCGGTGTCACATTTTGACACCTTGTCAATCAGCTAAACCACCCACCAGTATTGTACAAACTGCTGAGCACTGAGAAGAGGGCATTGAACGTGAACCAACATGCTGCCATTTGGTCTTATGCTAGCATGCAAAGGGTGTGGGAAGAGTAAACCTCTTCCCATCTGGGTGAGTCCACCCAAAGTGCCCATGGTAGGTGTAAGCCCAGACAGGAAAGGGAAAGTTTCATGACCTGATGCCGAAATAATGGTCAGAAATCCCCGTTGGCTCTTGTTAGAAATAAAGGTCGTAAAGAGGGGGAAACATCATTTGACAATGTGAGGTTATCTCACCAAGGACACAGCAACAGAACCAGGGACAAAACGGAAAAACTAACAGAGCAAGGGGGGAGGGAAGGACACAAGAGCAAGGGCAAGAGGGACGACTCAGGGAGTAAGGGGGCGGAATGGGTGGCAGGGACAGGGAACGAAGGGGGGGGGGGGGTCTCTAGAATGAATGGGGGAGGCAGGGGGGGACAAGCTAAGCAAAGGGACAAAAGGGAGAGGGGGGCGGCAAGGAAGAGGACAGGAAGAGCAAGAAGAGGGGGGGGGTGGGCTCACACCAGGGCCAGAGGGCGGAGGAGAACAACAGTCGGAGAGGAGGGGTTAGGAAGGAAAAGCAGGCAGAAGGCGGAAGGAGGGCGGAGAGAGGGAGATTCAGATTAGGATTTATGTATTTGTGCACTATTGATTTTGTGATTGTTTTTGTTTGTTCATTAGGTTGTTTTTTTTGAGTTTTCATTACAACAAAATTGAAATAGTGACAAAACGCAATACAAGACACTATGATAAAACCAACTGCATTTAAAGATTATCTAATCGGTTATGTAAGCCAAATAATATACATTCACAACTTCTTACAGACACTCCCCCCCCCCCCCCCCTATGCCTATATTACCATGGGATTAAATAAGTGGACTTGAAAATTGTGTAAGGAGGCACAGGATACAGGATATAACTGATTGCTGAACCTTAAAAGGACAATGGCACATCTGAATACAAAAAAGTGGTACTCGTGACTATTCTTAGTGCCCTCTTCGACAGGAATTCTAAGGGACTCGATAGGTCTTGGTTTTTGTGAACATCCTAGCGGCCTAGAATTGTTCCTGACTTTCAAGACACGGAGGAATATTAACTTACCCGATTCTCCATAAAGTAAATCTTCAATGTCAAACCCTTTGTCTGACATGACCTCTGAAGCACAGGTTCTAACAAAATCTAGAATTGCCGCTGCACTTGTGATTTCGTTATCCACTAATCCCCCTCATGTGTAAAGGCGTAGAAACGAAGCTAATAGCCCAATAGGGGTAAGCCTATCACCCATTGAGTGTAGTATTACTCTTTAACTAGAGAAAGCTGCGACTGAAAGTAGTAGGGAGTGGGGGGGAGGTGTTTGAACAAAATCTGCGATGTACAATCTAAAATGGGAAACGTGTTGCTGCATAAAGCTTTTTAAAACCTTTCTGGCAGAAACCTATCAACATCTTGCCTGGAAGGCCAGAATCACTGACTACCAAGACGAGAAAATACAAAAAATAGTACATGTGATCAATTTTCCTGCAAAAACTGACGATTTTAGGTATTCGGAACCTATGAGGCATAATCCTTTTGTCCGAATAGACTAGTTTGGGGACACAAAACAAACAATTTCATCCACAAGAAGCATATTCGTGAGGTATGGTCTACTTATCTCTTTCTCCAGGGCATAACCCATGTTCATTTGGGCAGCACATGGTCTTGCAAAAACTTAAAAAAGAACATGAATATGTAAAAGGATGGGAAAAACTGTATAAAAATCTTATGATCTCTATTGTCTGTGCCAAAATCTTCAAGCCCCAATTATTAAGTGCTAATTGGTTCTGCAGAGTGCTATTAATGTCATCAAGTCTTGCAGCTTCAACTTTAACC